>NC_134403.1:46582518-46882518 GCF_038048845.1 Mixophyes fleayi | reverse complement strand
TGTATCATTTGTAGTCAGTTACTGCTGTCTTGTGGCTGCAATACAGCAAACACGAACATTCTTAAAGATATGTGGTTGTCGGCAGCATTAACGGTTAATTGAATTCCAGTTTGAAAAATAGTCTCGGGGTGAGATGGTACCTGACTTGTCTCATGCTTAATGACTGTGAGTGAACTCTGCTGGGAGTATCCTGTGTTGTGTTAACACTTAACAGAGGTTAAATGACTCTGAACAATTCAAAATACAGTGCTTCAGCCAGTAAGAATATTAAAGGTCAGCAATAGAAAATCTTCTTTATCTCTGGGTTTTCTTTGGTAGACTCTGAAATCTGCAGATGATATTACTAACATTACAATGCAGGCACTTTATCATATTTTATATTTATATTGTTTAATATTATGTATGTAAATACAGCACCTTAACAATTGATTATTAATGTACTTCATTTTTAATTGCCTATTAGCAATCCAACTGCTGCTCTACAGTTCGCTGTTCTCCATCAAATTACACATTATTATCAAACACTGATCAAAAACACAACCATGGAAAACAGCCTTTATAGAAATAAAACCTAAAATGTGGTTTAATATGGCAATGAACGGCTCAGCAACGACATAAAGAGGTGTAATATGTAATTGGTCTATTAGACGTATAGGTTAAGGTTTAATTATTAAGCAGACTCCATGTGAATTTTTAAAGAGAGGAAGTGTTTGAACGGCTGATAATTGCATTCAATGTTTTAAATCAACACTTCCATGAGTGTAGAGGGGGCTGATTGCTTGCCTGAGACCCTATCACTGCACTGCGGTATGAATCTCTGCGATGGTGTATCATGTTTTATTAAGCACCGCTGTGTCCGGCATCCAGTCCACTAACCCATGTAATAATGTTCCGTGTTTTGTATTAATTTTGCTGTATTCTCAACGCAGACTTTCATTTGTGTTCCTTCATGCAGATTTCCTTTACATTCACAAGGCATGCCTAGAAATGATGTAAGCAGCCCACCTCTGTTCTGCCTCTCACCCCTCCACACCAGTCCCCCCCCCCCCCTCTCCTAATTACTGCCAGATTTACTGGGTGGTCCAACTGTGTTCTAGATAATGGTGGAGTGCTTAAATCTTCTGGAGTTTGCAGTGTGTGCTCTATGGTGTGGCCTTCTGAGTGTTCTTCAGAACCGCACTCCTTTCATCTCTTCTCTTTGTATCTTGCCCCTTTCACACCTGCTTCAGTGGTGCATGTCTCCGGGGAGGGTGCCTGCCGTCTTGAGTAGATGAGTGGTGTGGTGGGATTTCATTCTGAAGCTTGTTTGTGTTTCAAACCTGCCCACCCCACTGTTCTCATGGAGTGTGTTTATCTGTGTAATAACCCGCTCTCTCCCCAGTCCTGCTGGGCACCTCCTGCCAGTCGCTGTGATAATTCTGTTAGCTTGGAAATGTGTTTAGCACAAATGAGTAACCAGAATCTTTTTGTTTCCAATAATGTTGTTCCAGTTTTATTAGAAACCTGCAGAGACAGTTATTTCCTACTGAGAGTCTTAAAGCTTCTTGTCAAACCTTCAGATTGTGTCACACATCTGATTGCTGTAACAAAAACTCAGCTTGTTTTAACTGCATTACCATACAAGGTGTAATATTTTAAATACATAACTCCTTTACATGCCCTACATATTGTTTAACCCTAGTATACAGTACATTATTTTATGCTGTAACTGATTATTTACTGATTAGTTGGTCCAGGTGGATTAGGACTTTAGCTGAATAATTTGTAATATAGACTACATGGGACACATTTTGTTACATTTACAAAGGTTGCAGCAACAAAATAAAGAAAAACAAGAAACCTGTTGTCTTTACAGTGTACCCATTACACACTAGAGGCAGCCATTTTGTGTCATCTCTGAGGCAGAAGGCACAAAGTGAATTGATAGGCTGAATAGGCAGCAACAGATCCTTGTTTATTTTAATAGCTTCTTGTCCTGTTTGTTGCTTTTTCTTTGCTTCTCCTTTTAATCTGAATCAAAGTAGAGAAATAACAAAACAAAAAGGAAAATCAAAGCAGGAAAACAGAGAGAAGAAGCACCATGCCCTAAACTGCTAATGTTGGCAGAAATACAGTATATTGGAAAGTATTAAATACAAAGTAATTGTTGTGGGTTATTATAATTCAGCACGGGAGAAGCGGTTTACAGTTAAAGTGGATTGTTAGTACACATTTGCCCAGTAATTAAAGAACAAATTTAATTCTAAGTCCAAAATGTATGTTCACTCTCATTTACTCCCCTCTCCTTGAGTATGAGCTCAGCTGTACAACCTTTGGGGCATATTTAATGAGCTCCGGAGATTGCGGTTATGTTCCAGAATGGCTGCAAAGTTAATCCATGTTACCACAAAAACGCAGATTTCCCTTCACCCCCCATAAGATTGCGAAAGAACATCTGCGTTGTTGCGGAACCGTATTACCTTATGTAATACACAGCCGCCGCGTAACCGCGATCTTCAGAGCTATTTGAATATGCCCTTTTATGTCATTTACATAACAACTTAATATGCATACATTGTCATTAATTATGCAGTCAGCGCTAGTTGTTCCATAATGTGCTTGCAGAGGGTGGGGTACATAATTGCGATGGAGCTAATGTCGGCACTTAATCTGCCGACATGAAAATGTCGCCAGGTTAAATGCAGACACTTAAGCTGGATACACACTACACTGTTTTCGACCAATAATCGGCTGAATCAGCCGACATACGATCGCTCGTTCAAAATTCGGGTCAGTATGTACAGTGACACGATGGTCGACAGTCTGCCCAAATGGACGATTGTAGCCTCATTTGATTGGTCGTACCGTTTAATATTTTCGTTCCAATCTCGTTTCCGCTGTGTAGTGTGTATAAACTTCCGACCGATCCACAACAGTGAGTACGAAATTACAATCATTGCTCACGACAACATGGCTGTAAAAATTCGCTAAAGGGACGTCCGATCTTCCCTTTATCGTCCTAAACAAGTCTAGTGTGTATGCAGTCCATGGACCGAGCGATCGGACCATCGATCGCATGTAAAATCGCTCGGCATAAAAAGTTGGTCGAAATTTCTGTAGTGTGTACCCAGCTTTACATTGTGCAGACAGGTTGACAATGTCTTCAGTGTAATTGGCGACCTTGACAATGTCACCAATCACAATGCCGACATTAAAAGAGCAATGCAGCCGGGTCCGAGGAATAGCCATCGGACGTGGCGACATTGGTCTTTTAATGTCGGCATTGTGATTGGCAACTTGTCTGCACAATGTACGTGTCTGCATTTAGCCGTCACAGTTATGACCGCCACCGCTTGCAGACAACAGAGGATTATTGTGGAGAGAATGCTAAGAACTGTATAGTACAAGAGTGCGTAGTCAGAGCTCAACCTCACACGTTATGCAATAGTTGAAAACTATGAAATGATAAGTCCCCCCTAGTGTTCACATAGAATGCAATAACACAGACTTCATCTATTTCCTTGGAAGTACTCCGCCAGTTTCATATTGAGGCGGATGGGAATGAGATATCACAATACAAAGAGAGATGGCGTACAGTACAGACAAGACCTTATATAGTCCCCTTTGTGCTGCAGTGACCAATGTTGCTTTGTTAATTATGAAAACAACTTCTATTCTTGTTATTTCCAAAGTACCCTTATGGGAACCACATTATACAAAAGTGAACAAACATTCAGAAATCAGCTTGTGATTACAAGTCCTAGCCTAGGTCCACAGATTACCTGCTCCATTGAAAGCGCTGTTTGAAGTTGCCGTTCCTCAGTGTATTGCCGATCAGATCACAAGTTAGGTGTGTTACCAGATGAAAGAGCATGTTCTATTCCCGTTTCCATCCCTGGGATAATAACAACAAGGAATAGCTTCATTATCATGCTGAGCCTAAAAGAAACCTCAAAGTGAAATAATGAAATATATAAATAGAAAAATAAATCATACACCTGGCTTTTAAAAGAAGGTTTTTTTTAAAATATTTTTTCAATCTCCATGTAAACATTTGCTGTTTGTTTTTTATAAACACTAGTAATACTTTTTAAGTGTTTGTTCACTTGTTTTGTTTAATCTATTAATAGGACCTGCTTGTTCCCGTTGGTTTATTAGTTCAGATGTGTCTGTGTTTGTAGTGAGAGAATTGAACATGACACACCTACACAGAACTGGCACAGATCAATGGATCCGCTAACCTTATTGATACATCCAAACAGCAATACTTATACGTTATTTATGTTAAGGTTATTTGTATCCTATAGATTTTTTTTTTATTTTTTTTTATCTGAGTTGTCTATACTGAGGACAGACATTATAGCTGGAAGTGCGTTGGTTGCATACCACAGCAGAAATAGCCAATTTTTGGCTTGTACAATATTCCTGAGAATGACGCAGCCTATGTGGTGGCGGATTACATTTGGGCAGGATGGTGTGACTGCCCGGGCGTTAGGGGTCCTATAGTTCTGGCCTCGTTCTCCCCTAAGTGCCTGCTGCTGTCTGTCTTCATTTATTGTAGGTTTTTTTGCGCAGTGGGAGGGGGTTTGTCAGACACTGTGCATATCAGACTAATTGTACAGCCTCAGCCAATCAGAATGTAGTGCTGAATGCTGAGTTCGTGTTACATTCCGACTGACGCGCTGCCAGGGCTGGTGCTACCATTAGGTGACCCTAGGCAGTTGCCTATGGTTAGGGGTAACCCAAAACAGTGAATAAATGACATCATGTCATTCACCCAGTGATTTTAATGCCCCTGTGGCGCACCTATATGGAGCGCCGTCCGCTGAACAAGAATCTGCCAGCTAAGATAAGGGTCTTTAGTTTCCCTTGACATCCCCAACCCGTTATGACTCCTTATGGGGCAGGGGTCTTCAGGCCCACCTAAGCCTTTTGGCATCAGACTACGGCAGCTTGCTCCATCAGAGATGGAGTCTCCCTCCTACTAGGACAGAACTACATTTGATCATAGCCAAAAAGCCTGAGAAGCAATACTACCCAATGTGCTACTATACTGTGTTTAAATTACTAAACTAAAGTTGCGAAAACTGTAAACCACAGTGCAAGGGCCAATTTAAATAGTGATCTGTTTAACCTATGGCTAGCTTCAAGCTAGGACTCATTTTTTTGAACAAAATAATGTTTTTTTAAAAAAGAGTTCGAGCCCTATGCAAACAGTTTATATTACCTGCAATTTAAATGCAAATCCCTTTAGTAGCATATTCTATATACAACAAATGGCGTAATTTTGAATAAATATCTACTTTTTACATAGGACTAGATCCATATTTTGGATAAGAATATTATGCAACACTAGCTCAGGGTCTTGTGCTTCATTATATGTTTATTCTTTTTATTTGACAAAACTGCACAATAACTTGTCACATGTTCTTCATATAGTTCTCAATATCCAATCAAATTCTGCATGCAAGGTTGACTGATATAAGTTCCTGGGTGTGGTTTTATGGGCCTCAGACCAGCTCAGTCTACTTCTGAACTATAAATTCACTAAGGTCATCACTAAGGCTGGTTACACACTACAGAATTTTCGATCAATGTGTTATCCACAGTGATGTTACCTACGACTGAATTTCCGATCGGTCGGTAGATTCATGCCTACATACTATAAATGTTTTCAACTAGTTTTGCACGAACAACCGAACGGGCATCGATTTTGGTCAGGCATAACGTCGTCTCAAAAGATTGTGATTCCGCACACACTGAAACGATATCTGGCCTTCCTGCAGCCATATGCCAAATACATTTAAATAAAGGGCTGAACCTCATCGGCAAAAAATCCCACAATTCTTCTCCTCCTCTTCTGCCTGTTTGAGTATTCTTTTGATTTGATTTTCCACGAGCAAGGATGGGATCTGTAGGTCTCAATGAGAATGCAGCCTATCCATCAGTTAGGAACCAACCTGAGGTATTCTCTGACCAATATTCATGAGCATAAATAATAGAGCATTCACAGTCTGTCTTCATTCTCAAGAATTTTAGTTGTGCTCATAAACAGTGTGACAGTGGTGCACTGTAATTTCCCAGTAGAATTTAGAATCTTATTCCTTCCCTCATTGAGTGCCAACAGTGTATGTGGCCAGGGCCAGTGCTCAGTTGTTTTAGAGCCTCCCTGCTTAGGGTCGGTGTGTCACTGTGAAGTCCTGCTTGACACTTCAGTGCACATATGTGGAAGAGGTTTCACTGCACAAGCACTGCTCTCCCTACCACTTTACTTACTCGCAGAAGGTGGAGTGGCTCCCGCCCTGCTCTCCTTACCACTTTACTTACTCGCAGAAGGTGGAGTGGCTCCCGCCTTGCTCTCCCTACCACTTTACTTACTCGCAGAAGGTGGAGTGGCTCCCACCCTGCTCTCCCTATCACTTTACTTACTCGCAGAAGGTGGAGTGGCTCCCGCCCTGCTCTCCCTACCACTTTACTTACTCGCAGAAGGTGGAGTGGCTCCCGCCCTGCTCCCCCTACCACTTTACTTACTCGCAGAAGGTGGAGTGGCTCCCGCCCTGCTCTCCCTACCACTTTACTTACTCGCAGAAGGTGGAGTGGCTCCCGCCCTGCTCTCCCTACCACTTTACTTACTCGCAGAAGGTGGAATGGCTCCCGCCCTGCTCTCCCTACCACTTTACTTACTCTAAGAAGGTGGAGTGGCTCCCACCCTAACCAGAAAGAAAAAACATTTTGTGCAGGTGGGCTGACATAAGCCATGTGTCCTCAAGTGCTTAACATGTTACACCAGCCTAGGTGTCGCTTTAGCGGCCGGATCCATTTCAGTTAAATTCCCAGATTCTATTTTAGAGACTATTCGTATGTGTAAATATTCCCAGAAGGCACATGGGACATAGCCATAGGATTTAGGAGGGAAAAAAGAAAGGGTTACTGTATTGAAAAATAGACTACAAATGGCTTGTATTGACTACCACATTGGTACTGGAACATGCTAATAACAGTGAACCATTAGGATATTACATATATAGAAACACAGCACATTACCTCCTTCATATAGCTTCAGATTGCAAGCTTTAGTGAATATAGCCCTCTCTCATATATA
Source organism: Mixophyes fleayi (assembly GCF_038048845.1). Lineage (NCBI taxonomy): Eukaryota > Metazoa > Chordata > Amphibia > Anura > Limnodynastidae > Mixophyes > Mixophyes fleayi. Next base: position 46,875,437 of record NC_134403.1, on the reverse strand, counting down.
TATATATATATATATGTGTGTATCTTTACTGTGTTCATTTTATATCCCAATTTGTACAGCACTGCAGAAAATGTGAGTACTATATATATAAAGAATAATACTGAGTTGCCTGGAACCAGTGTGTTTTGTGGTGAACAGCTGACTATTTGTGGGTGGAAACTGACACCCAACTGCCAGGACAGGTTAACACAATCTTTGAAGGCTGTATTGCCCGACAACAGCTGGATAAGTAAAATACTCTGCTCCTGCCGTATTATAGAAGGTTGGCTGTCTTTACCGTGGAGACAACTCATTTATCACAGTGCATTTTTAAGGCTCCTTCAGACCAGCATTTTGCTAGATTACACTCGTGCCGCTTTCAAGATAGAAATCAAAGTGATCAAACCACACGGCAGACACAGGGATCGTTGATTTATTAGGAAAGATCCTTCTGAGTCAGAGGGAAAACAATGACTTACAACTCTTATTAAAAAAAACCTGTAATAGTGATCTTTTCTTAGCTTGAACGTTACCTATTGGTTATTATTAAATCACTGTTGCATGCAGGGCCGGTGCTAGGGTCCATGGCGCCCTAGGCATTTTTACAAAATCGGCGCCCGCTCACCCCGTCTTTCCTTACCTTGTCTCACCACCGCCGCCTTTCTGCTCCGTCTCCTTCCCTCCACTCACTGACACTAGTGAGTGGAGGGGAGGAGACGGAGCAGAGAGGCGGCGGTGGTGAGCAATAGCCTCTTCCCCCCCCCCCCCCGTGCATCTGAATGCTGTGCGGCGGCCGTGACAGGTATGGTCAGCGGTCGCCGCACAGTTTTAAAATTAATTTCCAATTCTGTGGCATCCTCCAGAGCCCGGCGCCCTAGGCAAGTGCCTAACCTTGCCTAATGGGAGCGCCGGGCCTGGTTGCATGTTATCTAACAGTAATGAGGGGTGGTAGGAGACCTGAATTATATCGTCCTGTAATCATCTGACCCCTATTAGCTACAAACGTCCCAAAATTCCATGCCAAGCTGTGCCAAAGCCATGCCCATATATACCAGTGACACAAAGCCCAACATTTTCTGAAGGCCAGTAGTTTTTACTGACACATTCTTTAAGCAGATGAGATAACGTGAGAATAGAAACTTATAGAGGGCTACTGAGAGCCTCTCATACAGCCATAAACACATGTATTTTGGAAAAAAATGTGCATTGGGAATAATATGAATTAGTTATAATGGATAAATATTCCCACATTCTAATGCAAATCTGACAATGCAATCAAGAATGCAGGTTTTTCAAACACTTCAGTGGAGCTTACAGTCTAAATTCTCTAATACACGCCCACAAACACGTACATATTACCATACTTATCTACTCTCCCGGAATGTCCGGGAGGCTGACACATTTCTGGAATTTTTAACGGGCTCCAAGGAGAGCACCCTTCCAGATTACCACCAGCATCCCTAGTGAAGGGGCTGAGATGGGGCCTAGATGGCATGATTCATTGTGAATCCTGTCATCATGTCGACTATGCACGGTGGGGAGCCATGATAATGTAATTTTGTCTGACCCCCCAGAGCTCCCCTGCTGTTAAAAGTATGATATTACCTTCATAGAGATCATCGTTCAGGTTATCCTCCCACTTATTATTATTTTTAATATTCATTTTTATTTATAGGGTGCCACAAAGTGTCCGTAGCACCGTACAGAGACAAACAATAGTACAGTACAAGGTAAAACAGTACAGTTAACAATAAGCACTATAACTCAGGAAGCTCAAATCACAGCTAAAGAGACAGGCTGAAAGGTTACGGGAGAGGGATATTAGCACAGGTTGGAAACCTGTGAACAAGAGGGTGGGTGCGGATGACAGGTAAGAGCCACTGAATGGTGCAGAGAAAAGCGCGAGGAGACAGAGGGCAGAAGGTCCAAGAAGGAGGTGGGCTGAGTAGCTGGAGAGGAAAGTTAAAAGTGGTGGAAACAGGAGAAGAGAGGGCCGTGCTCAAAGGAGCTTACAATCTAAAGGGAGAGGCAAACAAACTGAAAACGCAAGGGTGATACAGAGATAGATTCACAGAAAACGAGAAAGGAAGGGGGAAAAAGGGATGAGAGGGAAAGGTAGCCGACAAGGTGGGTAGTTAAGCGGATGACTGAAGGGCCTTTAAGAAGAGCTGGGTTTTTAATGCCCGTTTGAAACTACAAATTGGCCAATGTTCTGATGAAACAAGGGAGAGCATTCCAATGGAGGGGGCAGCATGGGAGAAGTCTTGAATGTGTGCGTAAGAAGAGATAATCAGAGGGGAAGAGAGGCGACGATCATTGGCCGATAGCAGTGGAGGAGTGTGAATAGAGATGAGGTTGTAAATGTAGGGAGCAGTGGAGTTAGCGAGGGCTTTGTATGTGAGGGTAAGGTGCAACCCAAATTTACCTTTGGGATTCCCAGTGGCTACCAAACACCAGAATAAACTGGTTTGTTATATTATATCTGCTGCCACCTGCCAAATTGCAACCGACTGGAAACACATGCTCCCCCTCTCTCTCTCCACTGTAATTACCAGAATATGGCATGTCCACTGCATGGAATTTCATGGCCAGCATTATCAATAACTCCTCTAAAATGTTTAACAAAGTGTGGGAGCCCTGGTTGTCCTACTTTCAATTCCACACCCCCTGCGCTACCTCCCCCTCCTCTCCCTTGGCGGTTTCTGCCATACTGACCCTCCCCCGTTCTTTTTTCTTTCGCTCTTTTCTTCTTTCGTCCTTAATTTCAGTCCTGTATATCTTCTTTTGCTCCTTCTATTCACTTTACTTTCCTCTCCAAACATAAAACCACCGGTCATCCTGATTTAGGGGTCTATGTATCAAGCATATTTAACACATAAAACATGCGAAAACTTCTGTTTTATGTATGTTTGCTATGCATTACATGCCTACAGAAATCTCCTCCGTTTAGACTAATACCGTGCAGCATCACAGTCCCCATAGGTTAATATGGGAACTGTATTGTTCTGCAAAGCATCAAGCTTTGCTAAGCTATACATTGCGCAGACAGGTAACGCCATCTCAGGATGGCGTTACCTGTAATTTCCTACGGGATCCTGCTGAAGCCTCTCTGGCTTCACAGAATACGATACAGTGTTATGTGCTGTGCGCATGCGCACAGCGCTTTCGGTGACAGGAGGAAGCTGCCGGTAAACAGGAAATAAAGTTTGTAGCATAAGGGTCACTTCGCCGGGGCTCCCAGCGTAGCCCCGGCATGGTGCATCGCTGCGGTACATAAATATACATTACTGCACTGTGCAGCGGTGCACATTTAGCTGTACCGCATCTAATTGATGCATAGACCCCTGAATGTCTATGTTTCTGAGTAGTGGAAGTTCTCTTTACAGATGACTTTTGTTATTTTCTGTAACAATGTATTTATACTCTGTTATCTTGAACGTAAATAAAAACTTGTTTTCAAAAAAATAAAAAAAAAGTATGATAATAACATACCAGTATATTTTATAGCTGTGGGAGGAAACCAGAGCAGGTAGAAGGTAGAGATAATCCACACGAATGCAGGTAGAACATACAAACTCCACACAGATAGTGCCCTGGTGGAAATAGAGCCCATGGTCCAGCAATACTAACCTCTGTGCCATACATTCACATGTTCTAGTTATAAACTGGAATTCCACTTGATTAAACGTGTAAGAGGGGTCTCAGTCTCATAGGTGTCTCATGAATTGGAAATGAAGCATTCACAACACTGCCCTATATTGATATAAATTAAATGACACAGTGATCCCTGCTTGAGCTGACAGATAAGGCTGTAGGTTGCCAGTCCTAAGATGGCCGCACACCTGCAGATTTGGTCCATCAGTTTTTTACTGACCATTGCATTGATCGCACTGAACTATCAGTGATCACCCATTGGTACATGTGGAGGCAGGGCCAGATTAACCTGAGGTCTAACTGGGCTATAGCCCAGGGGTCTCGGGCATCCAGGGGGTCCTTCAAAGTCCTCAGCAGCATTATTGATTGGTCTGGGGGCGGGGGCGCCCCCAGCCCGATCAATGCTGCTGAGCACTGTCACTGTAGTCCTCCGTCCCCGGCGCTCAGTAATCTGCTTACTGAGGAGATCTCGCGAGAGGACTACAGTGACAGGTAAGCGCTTGGTGGGGGGGGAGGCCCTCACGGGCTACGGGGGGCGGCGGGTGGCTCACATTGGGGGCCTCACGGGGGAATGGAGGCGCCCTTAGCCCAGGGGCCTCCATTCCCTTAATCCGGCCCTGTGTGGAGGTGGTAGGGGGGGTTTGTCCCCATTGTGATTCCCTTGTTCTGCCTGGGTGACTGGATGTCTGCATTTATGTCCCTTAACACATAAGTGGGCAAACTGTTTGCAGATCCATTTGTTCAGTAATCACAGTATTACAGCGTGTGACCAGATCTGCATTAAGAGAGCATCAATCAGTGCAATGTTTTGCTTTGATATTGGTATTGTTTTGCATTGAATATTATTGTAATCAGAGGTCGAAGTGGAAATTTAGAAGTGGCGGTATGGAAATGTAAGTGAATGGAATTTGATAGTTTTACAATAAAGACAGTAGTTGCTGTGTCATACCACCATGTACACCTGCACTTCCACTACTGATTGTAAAAAAAAAATTTTTTTTAGTATATCTTGTGGCTCAAGAATGTGATTCACAGAAGAAGCTTTATTGAATGTGATCAACTAGGGCTCCTAAGACCAACAAACTAAGCTCCTCTCGTCCTTGCGCTGCACACGGACCAGTGACCATCGGTAAGGGTGTGACTTTATTCTGTGGATAATATTATAGGGGCTCGCCTTGCAAGTTGTGAACCATTGAAAAAGAATCTGTATTAAGAATTTTAAAAGAATTTAAAGATGGACAAAATATTCAACTGATACATTGTTTAATATTAAGGGGGAAATTAAATTCCCCCCGAAGTACCGCCGCACTAAAACTATTACCGTTATTACGGTGGTTTTAGTCCCGGCTTTCAGCTCAGGGAGCTGCGAGCAAAAAGGCGGCGTTAGAACTACCGTACAACGGTAATAATGCGCAGGCCGCTTTACTTTTACCAGTAACGCGGCCAATTGAATACCCCCCTGAGTGTTAAGAGTAGCATCTTTTACTTACTAATCGGCAACAATGTTTTACTGTCTGCCAGTAAATTTGCTGGCAGTTGGGAACCCATACTTGTCTGCTATCCGGCAGACCCCCGAAGTTCAGGTGTTTCTCCTGCACCCCTACAAAGTGGGCGGGAACAGGGCCTCATTGAAGTGATTCTGTGAAAATCGAGTCATTTTGGCCCCACGACAGGATGACTTAATCACAACGTTTTGTTCATGGGGCGGCCCAAAATGATGTGATTTGTGGCACCATATGTGATCATCATCATCATCATTATCTATTTATATACCGCCAGTAATTCCACAGCGCCCTGCCACATTGGAGCTTATAGTCTAAATTCCCTAACATACACACACACACACAGACAGACAGACAGACAGAAAGAGACTAGGGTCAATTTGATAGCAGCCAATTAACCTACCAGTATGTTTTTGGCGTGTGGGAGGAAACCGGAGCACCTGGAGGAAACCCATGTAAACACGGGGAGAACATACAAACTCCACACAGATTAGGCCAAGGTCGGGAAGTGAACTCATGACCCAGTGCTAACCACTAAGCCCCCCTGCTGCCCATCAAGACTCCTTGTAGTGTTGCGTAATAAATCTGTGCATAGAATAAAATAATTATGATAATAACATAATAATAGCTTTATATCAAACATTTACAGTTCTGTTTAGCTCATCAGATAGTATCGGTAGTATCATTTAATCTACAGTAACTTGCATTTTAGGTTCAGTGGCCCCTTAAATTCTGCATTTACTACTAAATTCTATGTTTAACCAAACCCTCCTCCCTGTGTAGATGTAATCTGCTGCTCCGCCCCTCCTTGTTCTTTACATTCTATTCACTAGTATCTGCTCCCTAGACAGTGTGTCACCACCGGCCTATCATTGTCTGCAACCTTTTTCACAGGCTGCGGCTTATCTCTGGGGCTCTCAGTCCTTTAGCATCCGTCAAGAACCTCTCTGTACTTTCTTCAAGACCCTTCGTAGATAAGCACTCCAGTTATAATTTGTAATAAATGCCAAGGAATTTCATCTTCTCATACCATAGACTATACTTGTTTGCTCTTTATCCAACTAGTTATGATAAAAAAAAGTGTTTTATTATATCCAGAGGACAGTGTTCTTAAGCATTGCTAGAAAATAGACACAATTTAATGTGGGGGGATATGGAAATAATAATAATGCCTCCTAGCAGACGTGCTGGGAATAAATCTATGTTAAGGACTTAATCAGATATAAAGCAAAACATAAAAATTATACATAAATACACGATCAGCCACAACACTAAAACCAATGGCAAGCGAAGTGAATACCCGTGATTATCTTGTTATAATGGCACCTGTCAAGGGATGGAATATATTAGACAGCAAGTGAACAGTCAGTTCTTGCAATTGGAAGCAGGAAAAATAGGCAAGTGTCGTTCTCCAAAATGGCAGGGAGGGGGGGGGGTGTTCCCGGTATGCAGTAGTTATTACCTATCAAAAGTGGTCCAAGGAGGGACAACTGGTGAACCGGCGACAGGGTCATGGGCACCCAAGGCTCATTAATGCGCATGGGGAGCGAAGGCTAGACCGTCTGGTCCAATCCCACAGAAGAGCTACTGTAGCAAAAATTGCTGAAAACGTTAATGCTGGCTATGATAGAAAGATGTCAGAACACACAGTGCATCACAACTTGCTGCGTATGGGGCTTTGTAGCTGCAGACCAGTCAAAGTGCCCATGCTCATCCCTGTCCACTGCCTAAAGGGCCTATAATAGGGACGTGAGCCCAGAACTGGACCATGGAGCAATGGAAGAAGGTGGCCTGGTCTGTTGAGTCATGTTTTCTTTTACATCATGTTAACAGCCAGGTGTGTGTGCATCAATTGCCTTAGGGAAGAGATTGCACCAAGATGCACTATGGGAAGAAGGCAAGGCGGCGGGGGCAGTGTTCCTGGGGTGACGTCATCACGCCCAATGACATATTCATTGAGGAGCTGAGAGAAGGAGAGGAGGCTGCCGGGCCATGTGACTTCCAAGTCAGGTGATTTATTTTTTTCTCTTTCTTCGGCTGCAATTTATTATCCTGGGCCAGCGGACAAGCAGCAGCAGGGAGGACAGGTGGAGGGGAGCGCATCTCAGGCTTGGCACTCCCCCGCCTTTCTTTCCCTGCTCACAGCGGGCCCCCTGGGAACCACTGGGCCCTAGGCATGTGCCTAGGTTGCCTAGTGGTAAATCCGCCCCTGCTACTCAGCCTACTCACCGAAACACCCCTATGCTCCCAGAAGCACCCCTACTCACCCGGGAACACCCCTACTTACCCCAGAACACCTCTACTCACCCTGGAATGCCCCTACTCACCCAGGAACTTCCCTACTCACCCCGGAACGTCCCTACTCACCCCAGAACTCCCCTACTCACCAAGGAACTTCCCTATTCATCCTGGAACTCCCCTACTCACCCAGGAACTCCCCTACTCACCCAGGAACATCTCTACTCACCCAGGAATGCCCCTACTCATCCCGGAACTGCCATACTCGCCCAGGAATGCCCCTACTCACCCCGGAACTGCCCTACTCACCCAGGAATGCCCCTACTCACCCCGGAACACCCCTATTAACCCAAGAACACCTCTACTTACCGCAGAAAACCCCTATCTCACCCTGAAATGCCCATATTCACCCGGAACTCCCCTACTCACCCAGGAACATCTCTACTCACCCCGTAACTGCCCTACTCACCCAGGAATGCCCCTACTCACCCAAGAATGCCCCATCTCACCCTGGAGCTGCCCTACTCACCCAGGAATGCCCCTACTCACCCAGGAATGCCCCATCTCACCCTGGAGCTGCCCTACTCACCCAGGAATGCCCCTACTCACCCCAGAACTTCCCTACTCACCCAGGAACTCCCCTACTCGCCCAGGAATGCCCATACTCACCCCAGAACTGCCTCTACTCAACCAGGGTCTTCCTTACTCACCCTGGAATGCCCCTACTCACCCAGAACTCCCTCACTCACCCAGAACTCCCTTACTCAGCCAGAACTCCCCTACTCACCCAGGAACTCCCCTTTCCACACAACTCCTGACATCAGAAGATGCTACATGTTTACACGTCCCATACAGCTGGGTGCATTTGCGCGAACACATGTGCAAGTGGCATTTACATTGCTGGAGGCGCAATTTTTTACTTTAGAGAATTTTGGGGAAAGTTTTGGCACATTTCATTTAACTTTAAGTTTATTTGAATTCTTATGTGACGCTCATGCAATAAGAATTAATAGGATTATTAACAGCAGTACATAGGGACTTCCACTACATCTTCCTTTGCCACCTTTACAACCAGCACATATTACATATATACAGATATATTACTTGAAATTTTAGAAATGTTGTAACTTACTATAATTAATATCATGCAAAATATATTCTTCTATTTGGCTCGCTCTGGCATCAGCATTGCCAAATCTAACAAAATACTTTACATCTACCAACTACTTCACTTTGTGGTCCAGTGCTCGGGCCGCACATTTGGAAAAAACACATTTTTAATCATCTGGAGCCAGCTATGTCAGTAGGGAAGCTGAGTGATAAGGTCTATTCAGAATACAGGAAGCTGCAATAACGTGACTTTCAGTGGTATGAATAGGCTATGTCCCCCAGCTTCCCAATTCATGTATATGATTTCTAGGGACTGTACCAGAAAATGAACTAATGACCCCTCCCGCCACATAATGTAAATAGTGTAAATGTAAATAGGTATGTTTCTGCATGTATGTACAGATGTATGTCTGCTGGTATGTAATTGTGTTTATGTATGCCTAATGGTCTGAAATCTGTACTATATGAGATACATTACCCCATGCTATATAAGAATATTATATTATATTGGTGTTCCATGACCATATAAGATTATTCACCATGCAACTTGTGCTTTTATGTTGTCACAGAACTCCGCAGTGACTTCTAATGTTTTACAGTTGGGGTGGGGGGTATTACCCCTATTGTATCCCCATGGTATTATAAAACATGCAAACAAACAATTGAAATATACTGATGTTTTTTAAGGTATGTGTTAGTGATTTATCCTCATAGGCAACAATATGTCCAATAATAGTGGTGTTCATTATAATGGGATAACGATTATGGTACAAAACAGGCTCAATGTTTAATGCTGTTAAATGAGCTGCAGTTCAGAAGTACAAACAGAGAGGTATGTTAATGTGTCTTTGCAGCAGAAGAGATGTCAGTCTGTTCCATTCTGTAGCTTTGAAGGGCGGTGAATGCCTGGCCTGGATTAAAGAGCTAAGGCCACTCCTTCTGTTCTCTCTTCTTGTCCCCTCTAACAAGGGACACAATGACTCCTGAGATTCCCTTTCACTTAAGTGGTTTCTGCTGAACTTTAAAGCCGTTCTATGGCTGATTCAAGAGGGGCTGCATGACTAGTCTCACCCCCTCTACTGAGGTATGTTACTTATCTCCTCTTCCTTTCTACTCAGCCAATGAATACAGATGCATATCTAGTCATTTCAATAGCCATGACCTCAGCATTGACCAGTCGGCTCGTATTATAAGCCCGATTTACTCAATGGCCCTCTTCAATCCATAGAGTGCAAAGTAATGGAGAACTAACTCCAGACACAAACCAGGAAATCTAATGCTCCAAGCCTCCAACTTCAGCCTTGCATAAGAGTATTGTGCAGTGCTTCTCTTCAACATGTCTATAATGCGGCCTGTGTGACTGGTGTGCAGCAGGTAAGCTGGGTACACACTGATGCAATTACCGTGTAGCACATGATAAACAACCGTTTGGTCAGATATTGCATTAGTGTGTGCGCTCCAACGATCTTGTTTTAACTTACCAAAACACATTGCTTCTTTTGATTTGGTTTTATAAACTTCCTAAACATCACGATCAATGGTGGAACGAACAGGCAAATGTGGAAGTGTGTACGCACTCACCACCAGCAGTGTAGGCAGATCTATAGAGCTATATATTAAGTTATATTTAAATGTAAGTTATACAAGTGTTGATTCTATAGCCCATGGGAACTGTTTTGAATGTAGGTTATTTTACCTGTTACAGATATTTCGTATAACTATAACCAGAGGACTGTAGTGATGGAGATTGTATTACATTATCGGGGACTTATAATTAATACCACTTTCATACTGCCGTCCCTGCAATATCCCGGGTTTTTGAAGCTGGGTTTTTGCAGCGTCTCGGAGCGTCCCAGCTCAGAAACACCATTCATACTGCACCTCGGACCCGGGAATTTCTGTGCCCTGGCAATTTGTGGGAGTCATCACCAGAGCACTTTTCATTGGCTGAAAGCTGGAATATGAAAAAAAGTTCTCTCTCTCTCTCTCTCTCTCTCTCTCTCTTTTATTCCTATCAGTCCCTCCCATATCGGAGCTTAAACTCTAAATTCTCTAAGACAGATAGATGCGGATTACCCTATTCGTACACAATATAATGTAATGAAGGGTCATATACACAGGAGAGAATCGTGTCTTGATGGTGTTTTTAATAAATGCAAGTCACATTTTTAATTTAAAATGTAATTAAATAGAAACACCCTACATCCATCACTTACCGCTTTTTAAATTCGATGGGAATCTTCTTTCCTACAGTAGTCCAAATGGAAGTGACAAATACGAAATCAGAATAAACAACTTCACATAGTAAAACTGATGCTAATGAATGACCTGCTATCAGCTGGAGGGGTCAATACGCAGCTATCTTTATACCAGGCCTCCAATACCAGCAACAGATAACAGATGCGCCTCCTAAAATGTGAACCTGGAGATATGGCTACATCTAATTATGCTGCATCTCCAAGCACTGTGCTACACTGACACCCTAAATATACTCATCTTATGTTTTCCCACCTCCTTTCGGCCTCTCCAGACACAAGGGGCCATGTCTAAGATACACTTACGGACACATATTAGTACACATGTGCAGTACAAACGCATTTTCACGTCTCATAAATGGACTTGTTTTCTACTCAATAAGGCCTCTGACCGCTGCCAGCAGCGCCGGGGAGCTGAGCATTGCTCTACTACCCCGGCAAACACTTAATGGTAACTTGTGCGAGAGAAGATTTTCTATCTCTCCCATAAGCAGAGATAGAAAATCTTTCATATCTCGTATTGTTGTTAAATAGACCACTTAGTGATGCTGTACATGGGAACAGGTGCATCTTAATTGCCATGTGCCGTGTAGTATTTACCAAAGTGGGACTTTGGTGATTACAGTTTTCATTATGATATGCTTAATGAACATGGGAGACTATTTTGAATATTATCCAAAGATAATTTTCTGACTTGCAGGTGTATGTAAGCGTATCATGCACTGTACTGCCTAGACAGACATTCATGCACTGCATCTCGTAGCGCTTTAGAATTGGGAACAAACAGTAATAAAACAATACTGGGTAATACATACATACAGATAGGGTAACCTAGGGAGCTTAAGAGGGTGGAAGAGGAATATTATAAGCTTGTCTGAAGAGGTGGGTTTTCAGAGACGCTTGAAGGTTTGAAGACTAGAGGAAAGTCTTGTGGTGCGAGGCAGTGAATTCCACAAAGTGGGTGCAGCCCAAAAAATGTCCTGTAACCGGGAATGGAAGGATGTAATGAGGGTGGATGAGAGACGCAGATCTTGTGCAGAACAGAAGTGTTGAGTTGGGAGATATTTTGACACATGTCGGTGCAATTTTGTTGTTTTTATATTGGATTCGTTGAAATACAGGCAACCAATGTAGAGACTGACAGAGTGACTGAGAAAAACGATTTGCAAGTAAAATCAATCTAGCCGCTGCGTGCAAAATAGATTGTAGGGGTGAGAGTCTGATTTTGGGACGGCCAGTAAGAATGGAATTACAATAGTTGATGCCGGAGATGATGAGTGCACAAGTTAAAGTTTTTGCAGTGTCTTGTGTGAGATATGTACCTATTCTGGGAATGTTTTCAGATCTATGAAGCATGATGTAAATATAAAGTTGATGTGGGGAACAAAGGATAGTTGCGAGTCAAGGATTACACCTAGGCAACGAGCTTGCGGGGTGGGATTTTTCTGGTCATCTTGTCAACAGAAATAGAAGTGTCAGACAGAAAGCTTCTACTGTTGTGTGGGAATAATATTAATTCTGTTTTTGAAAAACTGAGTTTGAGTTGGCGAGAAGACATCCAAGATGAAATGGCAAAATGACAGTCAGTAGCGCGAGACAACACAGATGGTGAGAGATCAGGAGAGGATAGATAGATTAGTGTATCATCCGCAAAGAGATGATACTGAAATCCAAATAATTACTATACTTGTTTACTATACATTGCTATAATGATTTTTGCTTTGGTTGTATGGCTATATTGGCTCTATTTTTTTTTTTTATTTAAAATTTTGAAATCATGTCTAATAAATAGTAAGATATACAGCCAGAGAAAGTGAGAATTTAATTAATTGTACAGAATAAGAGGACTTGTGTGTATATATGTATGTATGTATGTATGTATATATATATATATATATATATATATATATATATATATACACACACACCACAATAATAGAAATAAGGGAAGTTAGTTAGCATTGAATAGTAAGGGCTTTTCCAGGATTGATAGTACTGCTCTTGAAGCCCCTTGTGTGTCTTAAAAGGCCCCCTACATAGAATGATCATTAATATGATGAAATATTCAATTACGAGAATGGATGTAGTTTCTTCTTACTAACGTTTATAGATCCCATTTATACTGATCGTGTGGTAGTTGACATGATTGGGGCTATTGAGGTAAACCTGCTTAGTGAGGGTGAGTTTTATCTCCAAACGCTGCGACTGTGCAGCACTCCTGTTACTGAATACATAAAGGACTACTACAGCTGTATATATATATATATATATATATATGTATAAGGTTGTATAAATCATGTAGCCGGTGAAGTTCAGACAGTATCAGAGATAATTGATACCCTACTGCACATATAATGATATTTGCAGGAATACAGTAATCCTGATCTCAGGTTTATTTACATCACATGAGAGCAGCCAGCGGTCTCCTGTTATTAATCATCCCCGGACATAATGCTCTGGTGAGGGGTATTTCATCTTCCACAGTAGATGTAAACAAAGCATCCCTGATTATCTTTGTTTGTAATGTTCTACATCAATCAATATAGCTGGCTTTCCCCAGACAACTGTAATCCCACATTGAGGACTGAGTTGCTCTTCACATTAATTCTGACAGCAGTGCGGTAATATCTCATCCTTGTAGATGCATTTACATGTTGTGTATGGGGGCAACTTACCTAAGTGTGGTTTTGGGGTTTTTTGGGTAGCAAACCGCCAACACATCAAATGCAGTTTTGACATCTAAACCGTACGATAGTGATAACTCAAACCGCATCTGGTTGTACCCCTTCCATTCTGTAAGAGAACATACAAGCATCGGGCCTGATCCTCAACGGCCCAGTGCTGAGTAGCTTTGGGCCCTTCCCTCGTGGGGTACCTTGGGAATATTGTCCAAATATATTGCAATTGCTGGTGGCACTACCATGGCCAACATGCACTGAAAGGACATTAGTGCTCTTGGCTTGCATGCTGGCACTTGTAGAACTACAAACACCAGCATGGTCATGGCCGCCTGTGAAAACTTGTACTTGTGGTGTTGTGTACAAGTGTTGCCCCCCTAATAAATTAAAAATGATTTACCCGATCTGAAATTAAATAAGTAATGGCCCCAATAATAAATAAATAAATAATGTCCCCAATAATAAATACTGTCCCAATATTACATAAATAAAGCCCCCCCAATAATACAGAAATAACTAATGCCTCTGATATCACATAGATAAATAATGCCCCCTATAGCAATAAATATTTTTTACCATCATAAAAAAAAACACAAATGCTCCCATAATAAATAGTTGATAAATAGGAAATACTTCTTGTCTTGTAATCCAAAGGCATGGGGAAAAGGTAATCCATATAGGAAAGAAAAGAACACCCAGATGGAACGAACGGACCGCTCGCGACATCATCCAGCACAAAATGCCAATCACAGATAAGAGAGACCGCTCCTGATTGGCTAGGTAAAAGCCAGACTCCCCAGAGCTTAATTCTTTGTGTGTGAAAATACTCCTCTGTGCTCTTCGGGAGCAGTCCGTCCGTTCCATCTGTTTTGTCTTCTATCTTTCCCATATAGGATGTGGTTTCACCTTGGATGGTTTTGATTCATGATATGCAGTTTTGATATGCGGTTTGGCCTTCAGTAACTTGCATGGATTACAAACCGCACATCACAGTGCATGAAATCTGCAGGTTAGGAAATCTTCCTCTATGTCTGTTTATTTTTTATTTAATAGTAGCACAAGTACAGTAATGTGGGTAACTGTTGTTGGCGTTCTGATGCAATTTAATCCAAAGTGCTTTCCACCTTGGTGATCAGAGAACGTTTCACATTGCTGTGCTATGTCTGTTACATTAGGAATAACTTCTAGTTTTTGTCTGTGTAAATACATTTTAGATCTATTTTATTGGGTACAATATTTTTTTTATTTATTTAGAATATTTTTATTCCATCATATTTTGAAAAAATAGCCAAAAATTATTGGTTTCTTGTAAGCATTTAATGGAAGCAAATAAATGTACTATGGTCAGTGTTGTATCTGGTGTAAAATATGAGGTGGACCCCCCTACCGCTAATAAAACACACACACACTCACACACACTCACACACACTCATACATACTCTCTCACACACACACACACACACACACCTTGGTTCTTCTCTGGAGAGCAGGAGCCCTTTGTGTGTGGGTAGGGCTGGAACCATAGCCGATCACCCACAGTGCAACTTAGACTTCTGCTTATTGCCGAGTGCACACTAAGGGGCCTGAATTATGCTTTCCTGTTGGTCCTTGTCTGCCACATACCTTGTACCCATTGCAAGACTTCTTCCATTACTTACACCATCCAGGCTTTTTCCATTATACCCACCTATTGACTGCTCCCATCCCTCCAGGTTTTGTGACTGCTTCGCTCATCACACGTCAGTGACGCCGTTCCATCTCACTCCTTACACCCCTCCATCCTCTACACCTGCCTAGCAAATGCTCCTGTCACTTGAGTGAGGGCATCTGGACACACTGGCTGGTATAACAAAGAAAGGAGCCGGGAAGGGGTCAAACCAGTATCCTGCCTAGGGCCCCATGAGGTCCCAATCTGACTGACTGTAATTGGGATTTTGGATCCACCTTCATTCTTGGTCACATGCCTCTGCCAGTACAGGGTGATCACACAGTCCTGGTCTGGCCACAGTATCTGGACAATGGGATTGTTCATGTCTGTTATGAGTAATTAGTGAGGGAGATGCTATCAGGAGTTTGGAGAGCAGTTAATTTATCTCCACTTAAACCTGCTTTGCTCCTAGTGTTTTGTAAAGAAACAGACATTGCAGATCCAGCAATTATTGTATCATTATATTAGTGCTAAATAGTCTTTTGTAGGGTAATTGATGGTAATAATGGAATTAAAGCTTATCTCCATGACGAGGTGAAAACATGAGCCACAGGGCACACTCCATGTTTGAATGCTGTTCATTTACATCAATGTAGGACCTTTCAAGACCCTGAAGTGCCTGGCTTAGGGAGACAGCACAGCAAGGAAAACTTACGTCATCAACACGACATTGGGCATGACACCTGGCATAAGACACCATAGATCTGATGTTCTAAACCTGAAGCAGCCATTGCTCTAATTCCATACAAAAGGCCTTAGTGCCCAGAGAGCCTGCAGGCTTTAATTAGATAATTAGTTTAATATTTAGTTATCATTCTTATTATTTTGCTTGTTACGATCCTATGACTGAAAGCATTGTGGTCTCTGATCTACACTGACAAAAGGCATGGATGATCTGGAAGACCGAGAGATATGTTGGATAGACAGTGCTTGATGACCACAAACAGGACACAATTAGCAGATTGTGTTGAGAGCATCTCAGTAAAGATCAATCACGAAAGTGCAAATAATGTGGGAAGCAAAGCATTCCTATTTGTACAAACGCATCTGCTTGTCCACCTCACACATACGACAGAAACGGAGCTGCTGCACATGCGCCGGAGCATCAGCCATCTACGGCTTCTTTAGTGAGACATCTTCGGAGCTCCGACATGCGAGACAGAAGTGGTCCGCATGCCACTTCTGGCAAGTGTGTCGGTGGTTGCCGACCCCTGCTCTAGTATTTGGTTCAGGCCGTAGAAAATCATTCTGTGCCTATATTTGCAGGATTAATAATGTGGCGCATGGTGTAAAAAGCAAAAATGTCACTTCAAAGTCCATTGAAGCACGACCTTAGGACCAGGGGCAGACTTAGACTTTATGTTTAGGGGGGGGCGATTTTGCATAATCACGCCCCTCCTTTACGCTGATTGGCTGGCCCGCGTTAAACCCCGCCTTTTGCCCGCGATTGGCTCTGCCCCCTCCGGTTTTGAGCGATGGCTGGGACCACTCTGATTGGCTGGCCCACATTTAGCCCCGCCCCCCGCTTGCGCTTAGCCCCGCCCCTCCCGTTTTGCTCGGCGGCTGGGACCTATCGCCCCCCCCCCTGGATCCGCCACTGCTTAGGACCACATTTTACATGATCTTACAATTTAAATTTTTCTCCTAAAATACTGCTCAGTTTTGTCGTATTTATATCTTAAATTCATTGTGAGACCGTAGCCTGATTAAAGCTAATACATCCATAGCCCCCCCATCCCTCCCAAGTCTTTAAAGCAAAATTCAGGAGTGTTCTCCAGCATTCAGATTTGGACATATTGTGCCGTTCTCTCTTACCTGTCGTCTAGCTGGCTTCTGGAAAGTTGTGGTCTTGTTTAAAAATATGCATAAATTGTAGTATAATGCAAAATATTAAATAAACCTGAATGATTAGGCAGTTTAGAGAGTGTCATCATTGACCCCCCAATAAGCCTTTTTATCAGCCACCAGCGCCAATTCATTGCCACACTCCCCCCATGAGATTTCATCATCCATCCCTCTTCAGCAATTTAATTAACTCCCTCAGAGGCCAATTTATGCCCCCCCATCATTGCATCACCCACCCGCCTCAGCTCCCCGTGCATACATTTCACTTGCCCATTTATAACATTAGTAAAATGAGTGTATGCATAACCTCCAGTGGACAAATTATGAGCCCTCCATCACCAGCAATTTGCCCTCCCCCATCCATCACCCCCTTCCAGCCATTTCATCACACACACACATCCAGACATCACCCCGCTCCCCAGCAATTCTATCACCTCTCCTGCCAGCACGTCATTTACCTTCCTCTCCAGCTGCAATCTTAGGGCCCTGCTCCTCTCTTTTGTTCACTGGGCTCCAGCACAGTAGAAATCTTCTTCTTCTTTGTGGACCTGCAGCCTGGCAGCAAATCCTAATGCTTTTAGCGGCGTGTCAGTGCAGACAACTCTTAATCCAGTCTTGTAACGTGGTAATCACGCGAGACCAGACTAAGAACTGCGGACTCACTGATAGGCAGCTGACAGCATTAAGATTTGTTGTGATAGTAACTGTCTGTAGGGGGCGCCCATGGTCTAAAGCGGCCTGATGATTACAGCTCGCTCCGGGAGCACACGCCACTTATATATGCTGTAGCCTGATCAGCGTATTGGTTGATCAGGTCCTGCGTGAGACCAAGGGGACATCAGATCTGACTTTATTACATGTGCCACTATTGCCTGGTTTTCTGACCGAAGTGGGCCTAAAAATTCACTTTACTTTATAAAGTGAGTCTGGGCTGTGCAGATCAGCCAGTGTATGGTCAGCATTGAAATGGTATTGTTTCCCAACAATGTTTTAAAGTCAAGGAAGAACTTTAATGTCTTTGTGCCCAGTAATACCCCATTCATACTGCACCAAAATCCCGGGTTTTTGCTGGGGCGAGCTCAAACGACCCGGGTCTTGGTGCAGTATGAATGGTACAAGTGAAAAATCCCGGGTCTTCAACCCGGGATTTATCGAGGGGTAATTCCCGGGTCGGACCCGGCTTGCCTGCACTATGAATGGTGCAACCCGGGTTTTTGCATAGTTGCATAGGGGAGAGAGAGAGAGAGAGAGAGAGAGATTTCTTTCATATTCCAGCTTTCAGCCAATGAAAAGTGCTCTGGTGATGACTCCCACAAATTGCCAGGGCACAGACTTGTGCAGTATGAATGGGGTCAACCCGGGAAATTCCCGGGTCCAAGGTGCAGTATGAATGGTGTTTCTGAGCTGGGACACTCCGAGCCCCTGCAAAAACCCGGCTTCAAAAACCCGGGATATTGCCGGGGCGGCAGTATGAAAGTGGTATTACTGACTGGCAGATCATTATATTACTAATGTTGGAACACCCATCATTCCTCAACACGATGAAGCTGAACTATGTATTTTTCTTGGTACTCATGTTAATGACATTATTAATGACACTCATGTTAATGAGCATTGACATGAAGAACTTCCTCTGCTCTTGGTTTAATTTATTTTTCTGGGTGAGAGGATTGAAGAATCTTGGAGGGGTTAACTTATAACCATTAACTGGACAGAAGCATAACCTTCATCCAGTATGGTGTATTCTCCTAGTAATAACTCAGTCCTCTGCAGTGGTCTCCAGAGCAGTATATTAATATAGAATGTATTTATAAAATGTTGCCACAGTCCCTTGTGCTGTGTTGTGCAAATGATGACATACATTCTATTCGGTTCACAGTTTTCCTTTAGGAGTGCTATCAGATATATGTACAGCTAGGGTGACTTATAGAGAGGGAGCTCTGTAGATGTCTATTAATATGGGCACACTTTTGGTACCCTGCAGTAATTTTAAGGGAAGGATCACAGATCTTTCTTTGCTCCATCTCCTGAGATTTACTGCTGACTGTTTTCAATCATTCTAAAGGAGCATAGGAAAATCGACTCAGGGCAGGTGACACTTTTACACCACGCTTCATATTTTGAGACAGTGCTGATTACTTTTTGGGGGGCTTTTTTTGAGATGCTAATTTTCTTCTTCAGTAGCAATTTTCTTAAATCCGACTAAATGGATTATGAAATTAGTTTTACTAGTTTCTTGTGTTATCTGCAGTTTTCCATGTGATCAGTCTTCAGTGGTGTAAAGCTTTCTAATTTATATTGCTCATTCCCATATCTGTAGGACTTCATCATCATTACCATTTATTTATATAGCGCCACTGATTCCGCAGCGCTGTACAGAGAACTCATTCACATCAGTCCCTGTCCCATTGGAGCTTACAGTCTAGATTCCCTAACATACACAGACACAGACAGACAGAGAGAGAGACTAGGGTCAATTTTGATAGCAGCCAATTAACCTACCAGTATGTTTTTTGGAGTGTGGGAGGAAACCGGAGCACCAGACTTGTATCTATAAGGCTATATAGGTGCGTAATAACAATAATAACTGAATTTTTAGAGCATATATGATGGCTGTAATCTGTGTATGATATCCTACTACAAAATTAATTTCTAAATAAAATATGGTCGGCAGTTTAGGTGGAGTTGTAAAACATATAGAATACACCGATCAACCACAACATTAAAACAATCGGCCTAATATTGTGTAGGTCCCCCTCGTGCTGCAAAAAGCAGCTCTGACCCGGTGAGGCATGGACTCCACAAGACCTCTGAAGGTGTCCTGTGGTATCTGGCACCAAGACGTTATCAGCAGATCCTTTAGGTAATGTAAATTGTGAGGTTCGTGCCTCCATGACTCAGGCTTGTTTTTCCAGTTTTTCCGACAGATGCTTGATTGGATTCAACACCTTAAACTCTTTGTAATGTTTATCAAACCAATCTTGAACAATTTTTGAAGTGTGGCAGGGAGCATTATCCTGCTGAAAGAGGCCACTGCCATCAGGGAATACCATTGCCATTAAAGAGTCTACTTCTGCAACGATGTTTAGGTAGTTGGTATGTTTCAAAATGACATCCAAATGAATGCCAGTTTCCCAGCAGAACATTGCCCACAGCATCACACTGCCTCCGCTTGTTTGTCTTCTTCCCATAGGGCATCCTGGTGCTAGTTCCTCCGTAGGAAAACGACGCACACACACCCGGCTGTCCACATGATGTAGAAGAAAGCGTGGTTCATAAGTCCAAGCCACCTTCTACCATTGCTCCATGGTCCAGTTCTTGTGCTCATGTGCCCGTTTTAGGTGTTTTTGGCGGTGAACAGGGGTCAACATAGGTACTCTATGTTGACCCCTGTTGACCCCTCTATGTTGACACACATATGCACTGTGTGTTCTGACACCTTTCTATCATAGGCAGCATTACCGTTTTCAGCACTTTCTGCTACAGTAGCTCTTCTGTGCGATTGGACCAGACTGGCTAGCCTTAGCTCTACACAACTCATGAATGAGCCGTTGGGCACCCATGACCCTGTCGCCGGTTCACCAGTTATCCTTCCTTGGACCATTTTTGGAAGGTACTAACCACTACATGTTGGGAACACCACACAAGACCTGGGGGTAAATGTATCTCCTGTTTTGTCAACTCGCGGGAGATTGATACATTTACCTCCTGGCATTTTGGAGATGCTCTGACCCAGTCATCTAGCCATCACAATTTGGTCCTTGTCAAAGTTGCTCATATCCTTACGCTTTCCCATTTTTTCTGCTTCCAACCCATCAACTTCAAGTACTGACTGTTCACTTGCTGCCTGATATATCCCACCTCTTGAAAGTTGCCATTGCATCGAGATAATCAATGTTATTCATTTCGCTTTTTGTGTATTTTACAATTGTCTGAGAAGTCTATTTTGAGTTATGAGAGCCAGGTATAAAATATGGGGCCTCAGGGCTCAGGTGAGGTAGGGGCCTTAAAACTGGGCAAGGACACCAGTAAAAAAATGTAACAATGTCTTTACTGATGTTATATTGCTAGAATTATAAAACACTGTAATAAAAATCTAGAACCTAAGCTGGAACACTTGACTGATCATGTGATCTCCAATCAGCTGCCTCCCCGCTCTACTCTGGAAGAGTATGTGGCTGTTTTGTGAACAAAGGAAGATCAGGAAATGAAACACGTTGAAAACTGCATGACAAGTTGATGTACAATATGGCCTTAGGTCTGTTTGATAAGCATCTATTTCATGAAAATATATACAATATTATGTGGAATCTTATATGATCAGCTAAACATGTATTTCTCTTGATTCATTTTACTGCCCGAAGACATTGAGCAGTTTAAAAGTTTAAAGTGGTTGATATCCCTGTATCAATATCAGCCACATATCTGTACTTACCAGCGCCCCAGGAGACACAGTTATATGGTTAGTTCTTCATAATAAGATCCCTTGTAGTAACGAGATCATTCTGATTTTTTTTATTTACATGTGTTTCTAAGTCACACATATTTCAGTGTTAATCGCTATAGTAAAGTAGAATTTAAACTGGAAATCGCAAAAGTACATTACACATTGTAACACAACAAGGGGAAATCTTGTACAACTGCTGCAGAGGGGTGAAATAGTCCATGTCACCGACTTATGCAGCTGTAAGTGTATGGTTGTGGCAGGTTGTCCTCTTACATAAAAGTGCCAGAAACAAAATTCCAGAGAAAAAAGTGAATTTAGAGTTATTTTTGTGATTTTCGATTGGTTCCACCTTGAGAAAAAAAAACCCAGTCTAAATACCATTTTGTTCCTGGCAAATTTAAACCAATTATTTTAAAATGTTAACTTCTGGTAGCACAGTCGTTAGCACTGTTATCTGACAGCTGAGGGTCCTATGTATGTGGAGTATGTATGTTCTCCCCATGTGTGTGTGGGTTTTCTCCAGGTGCTCCTGTGTTTTTCCACAGTCCAATTGGTTTGTGACAAAAGGACCCTAGTGTCTCTGTGTGTGTGTGAATTTAGATTGTAAGCTCCATTGGGGCAGGGACTGCCCTAGTGACCTCATATCCTCTGTACAGCCCTGCGTAATATGGTAGGCACTATATAAACAATAATATATCAGAAACCGTGACTTGTCTTAAAGCGGCGATGGACGGACCACGTTGTTATTTATGTCATGTAAGTATTATTTTAGGGGTTAGACTTAGGGTTAGGGTTAACCCTAACCTAACCTAACCTAGCCTATCCTTAACTCCTAACCCTAATACCCCTAACCCCTAAAATAATACTTACATGACATAAATGACAGCGGGGTCCGTCCATCGCCGTTTTAAGGCAAGTCACAGTTTCTGATGACGTCATTTACTAGAGTCGGCAACAGTGCAAGTCGTCCCATCAAGTCATCTGCATCGTGGCAAGTTGTTTCATTTGCAGATTGCTGTACTATCCAAACGGACCCCTCATGTCATTTTCTTCTGTGTCGGGGTAGTCAGTACCGTTGATAGTTACTACACCCGTGCAGAGCTACATACATAAGTAGTCAGTACCGTTAATAGGTACTACATCCGTGCAGAGCTACATACATAAGTAGTCAGTACCGTTAATAGGTACTACATCCGTGCAGAGCTACATACATAAGTAGTCAGTACCGTTAATAGGTACTACATCCATGCAGAGCTACATACATAAGTACTCAGTACCGTTAATAGGTACTACATCCGTGCAGAGCTACATACATAAGTAGTCAGTACCGTTAATAGGTACTACATCCATGCAGAGCTACATACATAAGTAGTCAGTACCGTTAATAGGTACTACATCCGTGCAGAGCTACATACATAAGTAGTCAGTACCGTTAATAAGTACTACATCCGTGCAGAGCTACATACATAAGTAGTCAGTACCGTTAATAGGTACTACATCCGTGCAGAGCTACATACATAAGTAGTCAGTACCGTTAATAGGTACTACATCCGTGTAGAGCTACATACATAAGTAGTCAGTACCGTTAATAGGTACTACATCCGTGCAGAGCTACATACATAAGTAGTCAGTACCGTTAATAGGTACTACATCCGTGCAGAGCTACATACATAAGTACTTTATAAATATTGTATAATAATAATAATACAAACAATACTGAAGCTGACTGGAGTATACTTGTGATGGTGCTGTGTCTCCAGTGCCTCTAATCTGAGCCTGATTATCCAGTAGGCTGATTTGGCTGCCGCCTAGGGCGTAAGGGGTAGCACAAAAATTTTGGGGGTGCAAAATTGTGACAGAGAGAGGTATAAACTGAAATTCATTTTAATATATAAGAGAATACTTTTTCTCCAAAGTAAAAAGAAAATATGAAAGAAAAATATAGTAGGGTTTTAATCTTGATGTATTCCCATGGTACAGACTGAAGAGAATGAGTCATCCTTGGGTGGGCGCTTGTGGATGAGCGAGTACAGGAAACTAGGAGGATGACAGCGCAGTGATGACTGCCCCCTCCCACTTTACATCTTCACCCTCAGTAGCGCTTGTTCACACCTCCATTCTACGATCTGCAGACAGTTCTGATTTGAATGACAACTAAATGAGTGACAAACATTGCGCCTGAGCTTTTTAAAAAGCTAAGTGGAGCTGAGTTTTTGAAAACATGGGAACATAAACATTGGTGGGACGGACAGGGGGTTAAATTAAGGAGGAGTTCGTTTTTACCTGCCACATAGTAACTTGGCGTGGAAGCGGGGGAGGGGGGGTGTACAAGCGCATTAGCCTAGGGTGGCCTGAGCCCTTAATCAGGTCCTTTCTCTAATGAGTTACAAACTGTTGCACATACTACAGCTGTACACAACAAATAAAATGGCGAAAAAACATTCATAGCATACTTAAAGTCATTCCATCACATATGTTTAAACTATGTTGCATTTACATTAATATCCTAGAATTTCCTACAAATCTAGATGCCTCAGATGCTATTGTCCTATTTTCGTTTTTGACAAGGTAATAAATAAAATTCAGAAGACACATTGCTTAAGCTATGGTATTATTTCTCCTGGCATTAGTTTACTGCTCCATTGATAAGAAATGTGCTTCCCTTATTTAGTTTCTCTTGCCTAACAGAAAGCTTGTAATCTTTGTATCAGGCCGCTGTCGTCTAGTAAGAAGAGACCATTTCACATCTTAAGCAACAGCTGTTTCCGGCCCGGTTGACATGCACTGAAAGTAATGTTTATTTGATCTTATTGCAGCTTGAACGAACGTGACCACTTGTTGAAGAGACTTGGCAGAAAAACCCCTCCGAGCCTCTTTCGTGCTAATTCTGTCCAGCAAAGTGTATCATGTAAGTATGTGAGCGTAAATAATACGGCTGGCTGCTTCCTGCAGGCAGGTGGGGAGTGGGTTTTAATTAAAGTGTGCATCAGGTATAGCTGATACGAGAGGAAGCTTTCGCTAAAGACTTACATTTGGATTGTGATCTCTATCTGACCCCAGAGTAAAAGTAAGCTTTGTTAAAGAGGGTAATGTCTGTTTTCTTGTGTTTAATAGAAGATAAATACATCCTCCTTCCCTCGGGCAAGGGAAATACGGAAACATTAGTTTGATAAATGTGATTTTCCGTTCATTTACTTAACAAATCCAAAGTAAAGCCAGCCACACGCGGGCCGATCCTGCCACTCGGCTGATGGGGGCATCTTTGCTCATCTTCTGTCTTTCCATGTTGATGACCATGCCCAATAATGTCCCAATAAACTTCTACCTGTCATTAGATGGCAGTGCACCGTCTCACACTGTGATATCAGGGCAGATATCGGCTGCAACATTGTATATATATGTTAAAGTTTTGAATTGGACGCTTCATCCAAACATGGTGGAGGCAGCCACTTTGTGGTGACAATAGTTCTTCACGTTCTTATAGGCAGTGGTTTCCTATATAGCGTCTTTCCTTTTCAAATGATAAACGCGTATGATGAGACGCATCTCCACACATGTATACACGTCTATGGGCCTAGTAAGACGGAACACTGGACGTATAGCAACAATTCCGTCCTTACCGATGAACTGGGTTCTCTGCTGAGTACTGATTACATCACTCTGAAGGATAACACTATAGTGCAACTTTAATAGGATAGGACCGTGAGCTCCACAAAACTATACCCAACACTGCCTGAAAAGAGGAACCAGGTGAAGGACCTCCAAACGTGTAAAATTAGGGTGGTCTGTTGGAATATCTTGTCTGTTTCACAGAGCAGATATCAGGTCATATGTGTGATGTGCATTTCACTGGTTGATATGACTGAAGAGAAGGCCTGTGGCACACTGTTTGCAGACTAGCTGAACATATAATCACAGACTCTTGTTAAAAATAATTCCTGCACTCTTATGTTCAAGCCTCGAAGAGCTGCTAGAATTATTTTTGGAGAGACATGTAAGCTTACCTAAAATGTGTATGGTTTCTAATTATGAGACTTGTCATAGTCTTGGTTTAAGAATAAGCAGGGGCGAAACGCGACATCGCCAGATTCCCCCCCCCCCCCCCCCCCTCGGGGCTTCACTTTGCATGCACCGATCCCTGCAATTGCTCAGAAGAGTAGAGCAGATGACTCGAGTGGTTGGATCTGCACTACTGGGATCCCCTCACATCCAGGTCCTGTAACAGCCGTAATTCCTGAAATAGCGGTAGTTCCTGGGAATAAAGGACTGTGAGAGAAGGGTTAGAAATGTGATGATTGATCCTGTCACAGGCAAGTTTAAAGTGGACATGCTTCTTTGAACAACTCGATAGCGGGAGGCGGGGCCAGAAATGATGTGCTTCACTCCACAATCGCCAGTTCATCCTCCCCTACAAGTCTGCTGCTATCTGCCACCTTGTCAGTGGCATTGTATGCAAACGAGACTGTATCGGGAGATATCGTGGGTATCTGTGGGGATGATAGCTCCATTCTAGATTTCCTATTGAAAGTAAGTCCCAAATTCCTGTGGTCATTCTTCACTTGTTTTGTGCCTCCAGTTTAATGCAGACTGACAGGCGGAATCAATGTAACTCCATAATATGCATTGACCTGTAAGGATTCTATTGCTAAGTGACCCAGCAACTCACATCCTGAAATGTGTTATTTTTTGTTATCTGAATTAGAGGTGAGCAAAACGTTCAGAATCGTGAAATATTTCCCTGAGTTGGCCTTGAAATCACTGAAATAGCTGCTGCAATAACACTTTCCATTTGTGAAGTGGTCCAGGATCTAAACATCTTTGGTCATTTCAAAATAATACATTAGAAAATATGGGACCAAGTGATGGGCAAGTCTCACCAAAGGGGGTTTTAAAAACGTATTTTTGAAGGATCTATGTTTTACCTGAGACTGCAGCAATGTGGTCCTGCCTCGCACTGCTGTTCCTCTGTCTTAGACGCTGAAGTTGGGCAGGTATTTCACACCATTAAGACAGCCAGACACCTGAGTGGCCAAATCAGAGGTGTCCTGGCTATATGCCTGTGTGGTGCTTTCAGAATTGGACCACAGACACATGCAGCTAGTGGTCACCTTCTAACCACATCTGTTGTGTGCAGAGAGTATCCTATCAATTTCGGTGGGATCATTATTTGGTGTCACAGTAGTTTTAAGACCCCAGATGCAGGAGTATCATCATCATCAGTTATTTATATAGCGCCACTAATTCTGCAGCGCTGTACAAAGAACTCATTCACATCAGTTCCTGCCCCATTGGAGCTTACAGTCTGAATTCCCTAACATACACACAAACACAGACAGAGAGAGACTAGGGTCAATTTTGATAGCAGCCAATTAACCTACCTGTATGTTTTTGGAGTGTGGGAGGAAACCGGAGCACCCGGAGGAAACCCACGCAAACACAGGGAGATCATACAAACTCCACACAGATAAGGCCATGGTCAGGAATTGAACTCATGACCCCAGCACTGCAAGGCAGAAGTGATAACCACTAGGCCACTGTGCTGCCCATCAGACCATTATCGTCTGCGATATTGCACATGTGGGGCCAGTATTAGCCATGCCAGCCCTAGTTTGATTTACTGAAGAGCTGAAAATGGGTTTACACCAAGTTTTAAGTGCAGCTTTAATAAGTGAAGACTCTAAATTAACATTTATACGCTCTGCAATCACTATTTACAAAGCTCCATTCATTACTATGTATGAGTGCTTTCCTGATTCATTACCGCACTTATAAGACGACATTACACTGAGCTCCCCCAGCAAAGCTTCTCGGTGAAGCCTTTAGAAAATAAATAAATTTAAAAAAGAGTCTGCGGATGGGTGGCTGGGGTAATTTAAACTGTTGAATATGTTAGTAAATGCTGTACTTTATTACATAGCATGGACACATTCTGAATAAATGGGCATTTGAAGTGCGTGGAGACCCTTTAAGAAATGCTTCAGGCGTAATTGTCTGGGGAGCCATGAACAGTGCAGTGTGATAGTCACTAACAGCTGGAAAACGTATGTTTTTCTGTCAGGATCAGGTAATGTAAATGGGGGGCGGATTCACCGAGCAATAATGGGGAGGGGGAGGTGTAGAATCCCAAAACAGACAGCAGTTCTCACCATGAAATAAAGATCATTAAAAAAAAAAAACTACTTTAAAGTGTACCTGTTGCCTAGGCACAAATGAGGCAGCCATTTTGGGAGCTGAACCAATGTTACCAGAATGCAGCCTGTCAATACATTAAGAAATGGTAACATCCAGGCCTCCATTTGTCTAAAGACCAGCATATAAGCCTGGCAAAGTTTATGTATTCTTGTTTCTTTATTCATACTACTCTCTCAGAATGTCCAGGAAACTCACAGA
The DNA here is from genome assembly GCF_038048845.1 of Mixophyes fleayi. NCBI lineage: Eukaryota > Metazoa > Chordata > Amphibia > Anura > Limnodynastidae > Mixophyes > Mixophyes fleayi. Next base: position 46,847,631 of record NC_134403.1, on the reverse strand, counting down.
TTAGGTGAGACCTCCAGGCAATACTCCCGGAAGGGCACCTACAAAATGGGTGAATTGCATCTTTAAGCCCCGCACATCCCAGTGAACACCAAGTCAAGGTGTGATGACTAAATTAGCGCGATCATACACCGTGTCCCGCCCGATTGATGACACAAATGGTGTTATTGAGTCATGGCCACCTCTTCTTGTCATACTTTAGGATGTAAGCTCTCAGGAGCAGGGCCCTCTTTCCTTGTGTGGCACTTCTACTATTCCATCACCCTCTGTACCTCTTGGCCGGCTTCCCTAGCCCTGTTTTCCCTGTTTTTTAAGCTTCGGCCTACTTCTGATTTCTACCATCCCTCTCACTATCTGTCCCAGAAATAATCTGATTTGCTTTACCCTGTCACCTGTTTTTGTATATATTTTGTTCTTTCTGTATCATGTTGTGTCTTGGTTCTGTTTCTGTATATGTAATGTACGGTGCTGCGGACCCTTTGTGGTGCCTTATAAGTCAAAGATAATAATAATAATAATACTTCACATCTGCATCTGGCTGAAGTGAGGTATGCAAAGTAGATAAGTACAGTATATCATATAAAATGTCGCCTGTCTAGGGGTTGCCATCTTTTCTGAGGAAAAAATCCCAGTCTTTCTATCTCTGTGATATTTCTACCATATTCAGGGGGATAGAGGGTGCAGTTGCCCCCCCATGATTTCTGCTGGGTGGGCAAAGACTGTGTTTTGCCCCCTATGAACTTCTACACAAAGCCTTCATGCTACTTTCTGAAGTCATGGTATCTGTTCTAAACTTGTGAAACTTTTTTAAATGATAGATTGTCTTAGTATAACTAACAAATATCCTTTAATATAGATTGCCTTAGTATAGATTTAATACAGATTGATTGATTTGTTTACTTAAAAAACTCTTAAGTGTTCTGGTCATAAACATTAATAAATAATCTGTATTGATGATGAACAACTGTTTACGTTATGTTTACCCTGAATTTCGTGCGGTGCGTCCAGTAACAAACATGAGATATTGCAATTTCAATTTATAGCACAGACCCTAATCAGTGAGGCAGTGACTATAGGTTTAAAAATTCTCCCAATCAAATAAGATTATGCTGTCAACGAAAACTGAATAAAAACCTAGGCTAAGGACTATAAAAAAAATGTACATTTTTAAGATGAACAATTGAATTTATCTATCTTTTTAACACCTATTGTACTTATTGGTAGTTAATATTAATAATAATATTTATTTAATAAAGTGTAAATACATTTTTATAGTAAAATAAACAATAAAACTGGGAAAAGTCAACCTCTGAAACACTGACAAAAATGAACATAGGATTGGGAGTCTTTGTATTTCTACAGTCACTGTTACAACTGTTGTAAACCAAAATACCCAATGCGAGAAAAAGGGACTCCAAGCCCTATAGTAGTCCTTGGCCTTTCCCCCCTCCCCCCCCCCCCCCCCCCTATTTGCATCAAGTTGGATAAAAAGGTGAAAGTCGCAGTTTGATTCTGCTAAGTGGGAAAAGCTTTGGTGATTGAGAACCATCTGTCACTCTGTGTTGTATTGTTGTACAGTGATAACAGGGGCGCACGGAGGATTGTCGGGGGGGGGGGGTTTCCCCCCTGACCCCCAAAAAAAACAGCAGCTCCGTTTCGTCAGTTCTGTCCTATACAGCAGCCGCGGCGCTGTCTAAGAAGCGTCCGCGGCGGTGCTGTATACACTACAGCACCGCTGCTGACGCTTCTTTGACAGTGCCGCGGCTGCTGTATAGGACAGTGGCCACTTAGTTAGCGCAGGGGGGGGGTTTCTAGAGACTCAGAAACCCCCCCTGCGTGCGCCACTGGATAACTAAAGCTACATAGAACTTGCTGGAGACGTAATACCGGTGTTACATATTTTACCCTGAATACTTAGATTAGTAGAGTTTCTGTAATTAAAAGCAGCAGGCCTAAAATCCATTAAAACATTTTGAAAAATTACCCATGTCTTCCTTCACTCTCCCTTTGGCATTCTCCTGCTGATTGTCTTGTGCAGCAGTGCTCCTCGCAGTGACTGCAAGAGAAAGTGCACAGTATTTGTGTGACAGTACCACTGATGATTTACTTTATTTTTGATTTCAATACTTTCTGGTCTCCGGGACTTCTGGTGTAATATGCCATACTTGTTCCTCTTTTTTGCCAAGTGATCTGCATGAGTTATCTGTACCAAAATTCAGTCTATTTCCTGCCCTATATGATATATCTTACTTGTAGATAGGTTTGTATGATGCATCACACACGGTAGACCTGGTGTTTTCATCAATCTGCTTTTCTCACTTCTTGTTTTCAGATGGCTTTGCCTTTTCTCAAGAAGAACATGGTGTTGTATCTCAGTCTCAAGTTGTCCGCTCCTACGACACAACCAAGCAGAGAACTGGGATAGAATAGCAAAGGCTTTAGAGACTGGTGGCAGAAATAATGAGCTTTGGACAATGCATCTACTGTTAACAGATATTTGACTAAGTTTGGCCGCAGCAGCCAAAAACTGGGAATCCCATTTCTGTGGCCTTTGCCAACAAAATTTCTTAACTTTTTTTTTTTTCTTTTCCACCAGCAGGACCTGCATGAGATTTACATTCAACTATGCATTACAGGTCTGTCTGGGAGCTAAAAGGTTAATATGTGTACTTTTACCTAGGACACAGTATGTATTCTGCTTCTGAATTGTTTTTCTACCACAGGTATGTACCTGCCTGTCTGTTAGTCCACACTGTTAATAAGCTACATTTATGGAATCCTGTCGTTAGGGGCCATTCTTTAAAACAGAGATACAGTTATTGAGAAGAAGTGGTATTAGAAGCAATATAGGTGCATCCTCATATAAAGAATTGATTTGAAATAAGGTTTTAGGTATGTTTGTAAAGCTATGTTCTGGACAAATAAAGGATAATAATAATTAGGTTACAGCATTGCACTTTTTGGTTGCTAGCTTGACTACAAGTCCCAGAGTTCTTAAGGTGACAATATAGGAAGATCCGACCGTTGCGCAGTCAGACCATAAGGGTGATTCCCATAATGCTCTATTAACGTGGTCAGATGATTATTACCAATTTAGGTGGGACAGTCCCGAATTCTGCAACTGAAAGAATCAGAGCTGCACAGTTTAGATAGAGGAGCCGCCCTATTTAATGCGTATTTGAGGTGTTTCTGGCAGATCAGGGCATGACCTCGGTGGATAAGAGGCGTTGCCTAAAATGCCACAATTCAGAAGTATTAGAAATGATGTGACTGCACACAAAGTGATAGTGGTCAATCATTCCAATCATTCCCAGCCATTTCTGGTGGTCCATGGAACCCCATACAAACTATGATTCTGATTTAAATTGGTTTAAATTAAAAAAATTGGTCAACATGTGTGGCCCCATTGCCAAATTACAGGTGCTGCATTGAATAACTGGATCACAAGGCAGGCATGGTCTCCTGGGCTTCCATGATGGATCCACATAACTGGCAATGGGGGGGGGGGGGGGGGGTCATTCTTCAGTCTAATTTCCTGTCATATCTGAAAAAATCAGATCCAATCAGATTGGACTATCAGGTATGACAAGGTTACACACGATACATTGATTGGTAGATTGTCCAACCAAGATCATGCAGTGTTTTTCCAGTTTAAGAATTTCTAGAGCTTATCGGAACTAAAATGATTTGAGGTTGTGATTGTTGGGACAGGTTTTATTACTATGCATAGCAGACGTCTTGTCTGTAACCCTATTGAAGGACACGGCAGCCAGGCTGAATGTGAAATAAATAATAATTGCAGACAGTAGTTTAACATCTCATGTTCTGTCAGGAACTTTTCCATATATATTTTTGAATGCCATTAGTACAGAAGCTCTTTGTAGAAGTCAAGTTATATTTTGGGTTTAGTGACCCTTTAAAATTTCATAATGATGGTTTAGTTATCATACAGAAAAGTCAATTTAAGGACATGTTTACAATAGAACCCCCTGGGTCTGTTTGTTTCTTTGTTAGAGCACAGCGGAATGTGTTAATGCTATATATTCCATATATGCTAGCTTTTGGGGGTTTGTGCAAAACCTGCAAATATCATATATAACCTTGGAGCTTGCAATGAATTGCTAACTGTGCAGCTACCTCCCAAGTTTTAGTATATTGGCTTGATCTCGGCTTCATGCCTCTTAGTAAATTTAGCCCATAGAGTAAGTTTAAGAATCCTTTGGGCCAATGACATGACATTGGGACACAAGAATGGAGAAATGGCCACACGTGCATATCTATTCCATTGTTTGACTTGGCTTAACGAAACTATTATGTTGGTTTACTTGTAGTCTTAATCATTCTAAAAGTTAAGAGTACATTCTCTATATTTATGAAATGTGACATTTTATTTATTTATTGACTATATTTTGATTCCTACTGGTTTTGCAAATATGTATGTAGTGTTCTAAGAATAAAAAAAGAAATCTAATTGCCTATTCCATTGGTGATGATTCTTATTTTAGTAGAAGATATCCAAAGAGTGAACAACATTCAGCATTCTGCTATTGACGGATGCTAATACCTGGGATGGACAAATACCTGGAGGCAGAGCCGTAACTTAGAATTCTAGTGCCCTGGGCAAGAAAGACAAATGCCGCCCCCCTAGCCCTCAATTTTAACCAAATTAACCTAAAAAATTCCTAAATTGCGCCCCCCTTCAGCGTTGCGCCCTGGGCGGTCGCCCCTGTCGCACAGCTCTAGTTACGGCCCTGCCTGGAGGGGGCAAAGTTATTCTTACAGACCCTCTAATTGTTCTGTAGTGTTTGCGCAGATCTCATGCAAAGTGCATTTAAAGAGCATCCGTTTCCTACACACAATGGAGACAGACATTTTTAAACTGCAGCTTATCAATTAACTAGGAACCTGTGACATCACTGAGGCCCCGATATACATTTTATGCTGCCCTAAACTGCTTTTCTTGTGTAGCCCAGTTAAAATCATCATTGTTTTTTTTAATGCTGGCAGGCATATTACTCCTACAAACCAGGCAAAAGTGTTGATGCAAATTATTATTTTGTTTTTTAAGGGGTTCGCCACTTAAGAACTATTTTTCGTTGTTCTACACAACCTGTGTGGATGTTTAAAGACGTGATAGTGTTTGTGTTAGACAAAGGTCCCCGATTACATCTTCCTGGTGCTGGATTAGTGTAATGTGCTATCACATCTTAGTGCATAAGTAATCCAGAGGAGTCGGGTGGAGCCGGCGGAAGATGGAACACGACAGAAACGCTGAATGTCAGAATGATGCAGCTGTCAGCGGGAAGGGGGCCTTTGTACTCTCCAGTATCCTCTGCATTATGTTAGTGCTGGAACGTCGGTGGTATTTCCTGTATAGATGTGCATCATTTTTATTATCTCCCATAAGTGGGGTAGGAGAATGAAGAAAGATCATTTGCAAGAATCTCTTTAACCTGTTTCCATGTTATTCCTTTAATGGGGAAAACCAGATATCTGCAGCTGAGCGTTTTCATAGTAATGGATATTGTTTTGCTCTGAGCATATAAATCTCAGGACTGCCAACTTTATTCATCATGGCTGCTCCCAGTCAGCACAAGCTAAAATTCCAGAGCTGGACTAATTCATCATCATCATCAACATTTATTTATATAGCGCCACTGATTCCGCAGCTCTGTACAGAGAACTCACTCACATCAGTCCCTGCCCCATTGGGGCTTACAGTCTAAATTCCCTGACACACACACACACAGACAGAGAGAGAGACTAGGGTCAATTTTTGATAGCAGCCAATTAACCTACCAGTATGTTTTTTGGAGTGTGGGAGGAAACCGGAGCACCCGGAGGAAACCCACATAAACACGGGGAGAACATACAAACTCCTCACAGATAAGGCCATGGTCGGCAATTGAACTCATGACCCCAGCGCTGTGAGGCAGAAGTGCTAACCACTAGGCCACCGTGCTGCCAATTTGGTATTTTATCCATTTATCACGTTAAAATGCAATAATAGCTGTCTCGGTCATGGACCTTTTGGTTTAGTTTTAACTTTTTGTGGTCTATTTATGACCCGTTGCATATTGCTCACGTTAAATATCATTTCTTATTGCAAAAATAAGAAATTAAATAATGTGTCAATTTATTCAAATTGATTACCCGGGACCAGTGCCGTATTAAGGGAATGGAGGCCCCTGGGCTAAGGGGGCCTCCATTCCCCCGTGAGGGCCCCCCCCCCCCGTGATCCGAGCATGGCGCCCCCCCCTGCACTTACCTCCTTCCCCGGCGAGCTGTACGCTCTTTACTGAGGAGATCTCGTGAGAGTGAGACTCACGAGATCTCCTCAGTAAGGTGACTACAGCGCGCCGGGGACGGACTGCAGGGAAAGTGCTCAGCAGCACTGATCGCGCCGGAGGCACCCCCGCCCCCGACCGATCAATACTGCTGCTGAGCATTTTCAAGGGCCCCCTGGATGCCATAGGCCCCTGGGCTGTAGCCCAGTTAGCCCTATGGTTAATCCGGCCCTGCCCGGGACAGCGGCTCTGATAGGAGTTTTTGCAGACGAATTATCTATGGTAAAGTGGTAGCAATCGCGATCACTTTACTTACAAAATCTTCTGGCCTTGGACTATTTGCGATGGGGGAGCACGCGGCCTGATCTGAAGACCCCTCTCCTGCGATGTCCTCCCTATAGGATGGAATGGCCAACGCCATTTACAGAATTTCAGAGCTTGATAAATAGGGAATTTCCGCACTCTCTATTGACACCTATGGGGACTGCATTTACGATCTAAGAAGCTGGGACCACAGCCGATCTCTGCTATATGCTGCAATCCTCTAATAATATATAGCTTACTTACTTTAAAGTGAGTTAATCCCCCAAAAACTGCTGATTTAAACCTCTTCAGAGACCCATAGATATGCTCCTAGATACACGCCCAGGCGCCTGCTTTGTTTCTCTGTTTATGAAACAGTCCTCATTGTAAAACAATACATTCATAGGCGTCTATAAGCGGATGGACGAGCAGCCGTATGAAGATAAATACATATTTCTTGCTGCTGGTTATCGTCTGTTATCTGTTTGTCTTGAGCTGGTTGAACATTTACTGAATATTTTTTTCCCCAGGATAATTTGCAGCAGTTTTCCACAGCAAATTGTGAGTTTTTAGGAAGGGCAGCTGCCCCTGATACGTGATATATTGCCCAGTCCCATTCTGCCTTATGCCTTAATTGAGGTCAGAAATTGTCATGCTCACAGAATCTCTCTCCATTGGTCTGAGCTGTTTTACACATGTTGGTCCGAGGCGGTCAATGAGAATAACACATGGGCTTTGTCACTTGGTCATTCCCAGAGTGACACAAAGGAGGAAGGGTCACACTTTATCAGCATATTGGGACAGTAAAGTAAACCTTTGTTTATCCTGGAGATCTCCCCAGGTCAGGACACGGCATTCTTCCTGTCCCAGTACTGCTAGGTGAAGCGATTCCGTGACCTGGGTCTGTTATTTTTTACATTTGCTTTTACTGAATAAACACGTAAACACACGAGTGGAACTAAATGTAGTTGGTTTTCTCACAGGATCATTTTAAACACAATATATTAGTTTAAATGGGACAGTATATTAAATGACAATACTCCTGATTAGCTTTTCTTGGTTTATTCCTGTCAAACAAAATCAGGATATTGTGCTTCTTGCGCTACGGTGGCGCTTGGTAGAGGAAGTTCAGCTAGTCCACAATCCTGTGTTACACTTTGAGAAAAAAAAATTAAACTTTATAAAACTATTCCACATATAACAGTGAATAAAAAGTGGTACTTGCTATTAGGTCTAGGAGCTGGTAAAATCAATAACAATGTTTTAATTCCCTGAAGCATATTATAAACTATCTAACAAAACAATGCACTTGTACTTACAATGACAGGGAACACATTCCTTACCATAGGAACCGTGTAACTTCAAATCAATCCTTGTTATTGAATAAGGGCAATATTTATGAACACTATTGTACTGCACTTGGTTATTCCTGAAACATTATATTTTTTTTCACAAAGGTTACAATTTTAATATTTATACTTGAAATCTATTTACAGGGAAAATATATGCTTAGTAAAATAAAAAAGCTAATTTTGTAACCAGAAAATATTTGTGTACACAGTGCTAATGCCGTCTTGTAACATCATGTGCCCATTTTTTTGTGACTGCTTAAATATTTGTACTGGGAACCTCATTCATGTACAGACCAAATCAGAATCAACTCTAGAGGGGCCCAATTTTGCATCTTCTGATGCAAGGAGCTGGGCAGATTGGGTGTTTCTTACTTGGCCAGTTGCATTTAGGCTTCATTCTGCAAAGGTCTACTATAGGTGAAGAAAACAATTGATTGGTAAAGATAGATGTTATACTGTGTTTAGTTCTTTAATCTATGCCTTTTCTTCAATAAAATCAGAATGTACAAAAACAAAACAGATAAATGGTTCTTAAATGTTGCCATGTAACTATTGTGTTAAATACAAGTCATGTTATAAACATTGATCATGACAATGGGGACTTTAATATTATTAAGCACTGTTATCCACACAGATAATTCCGGAGCTCTCATATTCTAAGCAGCTACACTGGTCCAGAGGTGTTGGTCACTACAAAATAATGTTAAAGGATTAAGCCAGGGAAAGAAGCTCACTTATCCTTATCAGTGAGGATTAACTTGTGCAAAAGTGTTGATGCACATTGTTCACACTTTAGGGAGTCGTCTTCAGCAGAGGTCCAGGAGACGACATGAAGCAGAGAAGTGTCTCTGGACCACCCCCAGAAGATAAGGTTCACCAATCCCCAAAGCCAAGGAAGCTGGCACCCCCTGATTCCCAGCATCCAACATGATGGGAACCAAAGGGGCCATAAAAAGCGGTATCCAGCATTCAATGAGAGACTTGGAGACAGTAATGATGGGGGCTACAGTTCTCTCTGGACTATTGAGGACCGAGGCTGCTAAGAGAGGCTTTACAAGAATGGCCATCACCTTAGCTTTGCTACCCAATCTTGGTGGATACGTTACAGTGTATGCCCCACGAAAGGAGGGTGACATTGTAGTTTGGTTGCTACAAGAAATAAACAGCCAAAGACTGTTACCTGGTCATACATGTCCCAGGGGTTGGTTCAATGCTATATGTTTAGTTATAATTGTATAGAGTGATTGAGTACTTGTTCATAAAACGGTTATATCTCTACTAGTGAAAGATTCTTGGTTGAATAAAATATAATCTTTAATCAGATATTATTTGGATATTTGTCTGGGAGTGAACATATGTCCTGATAAGCACTGACGAGACATTACTGGTTAACTCTCCATCAGTGGGTGCAGGTAGGTGGCCTGAGGGTGCCCTGGTATTGTAATAGATAAACAGATATGAGAATGAGATAGATAATCTTATGTACATTGAGGGAATCATGAAACAGGTAAATAGGATACATTGACAGGAAGCAGAAGGTAAAATGGCCCGGCCTAAACAAGTTTACAATCTAAAGGTGTGGAGTACACTTGGTATATGAAGTAGAGGACTAAAAGATTGAAAGTGATGTCTGATTGGACAGATTATTAGGCAATTTGTCCTTCTCTTTTTAATTTTGGGCCCCAGTATAGTAACTGCTTAGAGCATCTGCCATAGCCCTTGAAGGGGGTGTGGCCTCATCATGGTGGTGGCTCCTCCCACTACACAGGCAGGCCTTGGCCCCGGTCCTTTTTTCCCTTCTCCCCCTCCGCTCAGCGCCCCTGAGAGTAATAGAGAGTGTTTGACACTAGCCCAATGCTTAAACCGTTACCTCCAGTCTTGTGATGTCTTGCATTTACAGTGCATATAAAAAGTATACACACCCTTATTATAAAGGGTGTGCACATTTATGAACATAATTTTAAATATGATCAGTTAGCTCTGAACACAGCTACAGTTCCATTATGACTGGGTGTGCATACTTATGCAACCGGGGTATTGTAGTTTTTTTTGTTTTGACTTCTTTTTCCTAAACTAAATTTTTCTGTATGTTTGCACTTGGATGTTGGATACCAGGTCACATTAAAGGTTGAAGGGCTGACATGACATATCTACTGTGATCAGGGGTGGGCTGGGGCGGGGTGCTGGGGGGCATTGGTCCCCCGGGCCGCTCCGTCTGACCCCTGTTCGGGCCGGCCCAAATGTGGGTGTTTTGGGTGGGTGGGAATTGTGCAGAGTTTGAGGGGGTATTTGGGGTGAATGGGGTTTTGAGTGGAAGGTGTGGAAATCTGAAGGGTGTTTTGGAGTACACGTGAGATCTATTCTAAGGTCACGTGGTGTCACTTTATGTGATTATATGTATTATTTTAACTTATGACTGAGATTTAGGGTAATATTTCGCCTTTTTGTATGTTAGAGTGCCTTGATGTATATCATGTTGCCAATCACTGACCTAAATGATCCAACCAGTGCATATAGGTACATGATTACTCTCCGCTCTAATGGGATCCTTCACAAACTAGAAGTGTGCTTAAGTGTGTGATAAGACGGAGAAATCTGAAGATTCACTCTGTGGAAAAGGGTCATCAGAAGTCCAACCACTTACTAGTTTAATATTACCCTTTCATTAAATAAAACACTGCTCGGTTTAGTCTCAGGTGTTGCTTACTTTATTTGGGAGAGTGAGGGAACATCGGTATTGTTTTTGATTGGGCAATGTGCACCTAGATGTATCCTTCTTCTCCAAAATCATTCCATTAAAGGTATAGCACAAGACCTAATCTCAGCCAGCTTGGAGCTAGTGCAAAAAAGAAATTCCTTTTGCAGAGGAAAAATTACTATTTCCATCTAAAATGTGTCTTCCCCATCCCTTTATCTAAGAATATACCTTCCCTTTTCCTTTTTAGAAGGTTTGGTAAATCTGCCCCTTAATCCACCAGCCAGGGGAAATTAATGTGAACATGCAAACTCCACTCAGCCTGAATTCATACTTAATTGAGAACTCCAGCACTGAACGACAGCAGTGCTAACTAACCCATACTTGTCAACTCTCCCAGAATTCCGGGTAGGTCTACCTGACTCCAGGGAGAGCCGACAATAAGAACTGAGGGCTGTATCTAAGCTCCAGGGATATTAAAAGATAAGGCTGTATTGGACTGTATTGGTACTCTGGGGGTTAATTTGTTTGGTATGTGGAATGACGCCCATATGAGTCATGGGGAGGGGTTACGGAGTTCATATCGGGAATGGGCGGAGAAGAATCAAGTCCCTTATGCAGCTGGACGTTGATGTGGAACGGCTTGGATGGTCATTTGCAGTATGATCCAGTACCGGTATAATCTGGTGGTGGTGGTTGTCTTGGAGTAGCAGTGGCCGGAAATCGCAGTACAGTCGATGGCCAGTGGTAAGGTCACATGATGGTATCGGGCACGCTTAACCCACCTGTTTTCAAATGGAATAGGCTATTAGTCTCGGTCCAAGTACTTCCCGACCGGGTTGGCTTGTGGTTGCTTCCGTTAGCCTAGAAAGGAGGAGGGTTCTCTAGTGCCTGGGGCGGTGGCCCCGGTGAGGTAGATAAGTGAACCTTGGGGTGTGTGGTTGTCCCCCATTTGCAGATGTCCCATGGAAAGGCTGGGGCATCCTGGTTCCTGGCGGATGTCAACTCGGACTGCTCTCTTTCTCCACCACCTTACAATAAATTCCCTTTACTTTCGCCACATTTAAGTTGTCTGTGTTTTATTTCTGGTTATAGTTAAACGGTAAGAGTATAAGGTAAGGAAAGGTTATCAGCCGTTAAGCATTTTATTCGCCCGCATCCTACTCGCAGTGAGCTTAAATGACGCGATTCACTACTCACTACTTCATCTTGACGCAAATTGCCATTCTCCGCCCCTTCTGTCCTCCAACCATGCCCCCCTTTCCAGGATCTCCCAGAGTCCACCAACAGAAAGTAGGCAAGTATTAACCAGCCACTGTGACACTGTGCTGACCCCCATGCCTGATGAAGATGAACTAACGATATAAGGAGCAATTTGTCGCTTAACAAGACTCTACTTGTTTCTCTGGCAGCCAAATGGTCAGCATACTGTAGATCTGTATTATAACAAAGGATTAATGAATGTCCATTTGTGGCATTTGTTAATACCCCTTTCTCTTATCCTGCCTCTTACCACTGCTTTTTCATACATACTTGGCACAGTTTTCGAGTAACTTAAAATCATATATGTTGACAATACTTAGCCATGCAGATGATTTAGGTAGTAAAAGATCTTTGTCTGATTCCTAAATAGCTGCTCTGTGAGACGTAATGTAATCTACTGACATACATAGCTAGAAGAAAGCACGGGAATCTTTATCTCCAGCTGAAATGAGAGATGCAACAATATGTTCTTGATCGTGATAAATAACTGGTTGGGCGCCAGCATATTTTTTTGGTACAAAGACAGAAGAAGACATAGAGACAACCATGTCATTGTACACTGTCTGGAAAATGCAAATACTCTGTAAAACTACACAGGTTAGATTGTTCAGTGAAAGGAAGGTACTCTCGTTTTCATGGGATGCTACTTTTTATCAAATTACTTTTGCATATCATAATAAACCCTAATATTATCACAACCACAAATTTAGCTTATTTTTCAAATTAAGGTGTTTTTGTCCCCAGACCAGAGGTGCAAAATCAACATTAGATCCTCTGTGTAACTAAACCCCCAGCATTGTTCTTGCAGAAGCCTGAATCAATGTATTTCATACTAAGAAGACGAAATACAAATAAAACAGTTGTAATGATGACTCTGTACCTCTGTCCTTTATTAAAGTCTGTTGTGCATGACACACAAAGCACATCAAACGAAAAGTGGTCATTTGCATGTCGCTGTACTCCCAGTTCCTAGTTGCAACAGCTTTTCCTGTATCTTTTGGGTTTGTGTGGAAATAACTTGCATTCAGTTTTTTGTGGTAACCATTCATCTAATGATCCCGGGATAATGGCAACATTCTATAATTATTTTACATTACTTTACTAAAGTAACACTGATTTCTGCTCATGCCCCATAAAGTTGCGAGCAAATATCTGCGTCACTTTTTACTATAATGTCTGTAAAAATGTGCGTTCACTATGTTCTTAGGAACATCGAGGACAATTGAATCCCCCCCCCCCCCATAAAATACATTATTAGGATGTTATTAATGCCTACTGTACATAAAATGCATTTTTACAGTGGCTGCTGAATGCACACACATGTTCTAGCGTACTCAACCGCCATCACTAGTTATCAGTACTTACACCAGAGCTGTAGCTGGTACTAGTGATACAACGCTTTAATTGGACACTGCTGCGTGCATTTAAACTTGTTAGGCCCTTACTGTACATTGACTACGTGCATACGCCCAGTTCTCTTCCCTTTGCACCCCTGAAATCGTAGTCTATAATAAGGGTCCTGGAACGATGAGCAGATACATATCTCCAGCCATTCTGCACCTTTTGGGCTCAGAATTACACCTCTGCCTCCCAATGGTTCTGACCACGACTGCATCCCACCTATTTTATATAGAGATGCTCTGGCTCGATTTTCTGAAAACCGAGCCCCTTGAACTTAGGAGATCCGAGTAGGCTCACGAGCCGGCTCAATACTTTTGCACGTCCTCGGATCTGAATCGAGGCAAAACGTCATTGTTGCATTGTGGAATCTTGCAGGTTTTGGATTCCATAAGTACCTCCCTCCCCAGGAGATCTAGTGCCATTGCTCACACAGAAACAGGGGTAGCAGTGTTCTTGTCACTCTCCATTTTGAAGTGCCATTGCTCAGTGCCATTGCTCACACAGAAACAGGAGCGGTAGCAGTGTTCTTGTCACTCTCCAGTCTGCAGTGCCATTGCTCAGTGCCATTGCTCATACAGAAACAGGAGGGGTAGCAGTGTTCTTGTCACTTGACAAAAATTGACTGGAAATTAATGTTATTAAGGTTAATAATAATAATGTAGGAACGAAAAAAGAGCCACATTATGTGATTTTTGAAACAAAAAATAGGGATTTTAGAAAAATAATAGGGATCCAAAACACACAAGGGCGGTTTTGCCAAAACCAAAATACGAAGTTAATCCAGATCCAAAACCAAAACACCGGGGGTCAGTGAACATCTCTAATTTTATATAAATCTTATTAAAACATTTTGTATACATTAATAATGCAAGCTAATAACAAAGCATGTACATTGTAGCAGGTTCCATTTAGCTACGAGGGTATAGTAGTCACAATGAAGTAAGAATTTGAAGCAGAAGAATGTTGTTTTGTGAGGGGGGGGGGACATATTCTGCTTTTGAAAATGAACACCATCAGGCTGACAGCGATACAGCTTATTGTTTAGAGAGGTCAAATATTCAGCTGTTTGAGTGACAGGGCTGTCTCATCAGCAAGCAGAGTCATGTGCATACTGCCTCTCTCATGCCTTGTTCACACTGCCTAAATATTGTCTTAGATTTCGAAGTTTTAATCTGGATATGCAGAACAAGACATGCTGTGGGGAGATGTTTAATTGGCTCCCAGCAGAGCGGAGGCTGCTTCAATTGCTTGTGTTTTTCCCTCTCAAATTGGTGCCATTTTCACATCCCATTAATGCCCTCTGGTAGTTTAAATACAGAACTACATTGGACTTTTTTTTCTCTCTTTCCCAAAGTAATTACTAAAGAAGGTCATATTGTAAAAATGTATTATCGTGCTGTGCGCCTCAGTGCAGAATCAACAAGCAGTTATACTTGATTTGTTTTGAAGATGCTTTTATCTCATTTTGTGAATTATTTTAGTGACAGATAAATATGAAGCGGGATTGCTGGACAGCTCTGTAATAACAGATACAAAAGCACAGTGGGACTGCAGGATCAGTGAGGACTAATTTGGAATCAGGAAACAATTCAGAAGAGGGAGGTTTAGAACCTTTGAACTATAGGAACAATAAGAAGTGAAGGTATATAGAAACAATATAAAAGTATGTAAAAGTTGAAATGAAAACATAATGGATATAAAACACATCTGGTATTCACAATGGTGACTTTATGGCTATATGATTACAACGTTCACCTGAACACGGTCTAATTAGAGGACCACTAACCCTACAAGTTGCTTCCTATAAACGAGCTTTTAAAAGACAGCATCAGATATATACTGTGATACGGACACCCAGCAGACACAAACAACTTCTTGCTTGGATAAAGGGTGCTTTTTCATTTTCACGTCACAAATAGCACAACAGACTTGTATCAGGATAACAGCAGACGACCCTCGCTCTAACTAGATACAGTTCAGTTGCATAGTCACCGGCCAACTAGCTGGCATTGGTCGCCCTGCTCACAAGAAAACCCAGTGTTTTATCCTCCACCCAAGCACTACAAACCAATCACTGAACACAACAAACCAAATACATCCATGTGATCCACCTGTGTGTTTGTATGCTGCAAGAGGAACCCAGAGGGAATTTAACCCTGTCTGCAGCCTGTTCCTGGGTTTTCAGTTATCCCTCTGTAGGATCGGTATGGCAAATAAGCGTCTTTGTCACTATATATAATTTGTTTTATTTTTTATGTTTGTTACAAATAAAACCCTCTCCAATAATACAACTACAGGCAGGGGTGGGCTGGCCCGGGGGGCGCGTGCAGAAGGAGTTTGTTTTGGGTCGGTCTCTCCTGCTCGGTGGCTGGTCCTGGGGAGAGAGCAGTCACCGAGCAGGAGAGATCGGCCCCCCTCCCGCTCAGTGATAGGCCAAACATTCAGCCTATCACTGAGCACTCTTGTGTGACATGGGACGCGCACCATGTGATAGGTGCCGTCCCATGTCTGAAGACTGCAAAGCGCGGCGCGGATGGAGAACGTGCTGCGGGGAAGAGGGGGTATATTAAGTGTGCGTGTGTACTATAGTGTGTGTGTGTGTGTACTATAGTGTGTGTGTGTACTATACTGTGTGTGTGTAGGGCCACTATACTGTGTGTGTGTGTGTGTGTGTGTGTGTGTGTGTGTATGGGGCACTATACTGTGTGTGAAGGGGCACTATACTGTGTGTGTGTGTGTGTGTGTGTGTGTGTGTGTGTAGGGGCACTATACTGTGTGTGTGTGTGTGTGTGTGTGTGTGTGTAGGGGCACTATACTGTGTGTGTGTGTGTGTGTGTGTGTGTGTAGGGGCACTATACTGTGTGTGTGTGTGTGTGCGTGTGTGTGTGTGTGTGTGTAGGGGCACTATACTGTGTGTGTGTGTGTGTGTGTGTGTGTGTGTGTGTGTGTGTGTGTAGGGGCACTATACTGTGTGTATGCTGCACTATACTGTGTGTGTGTGTGTGTGTAGGTGCACTATACTATGTGTGAAGGGGCACTATACTGTGTGTGTGTGTGGTGTGTGTGTGTGTGTGTGTGTGTGTGTGTAGGGGCACTATACTGTGTGTGTGTGTGTGTGTGTGTGTGTGTGTGTGTGTGTGTGTGTGTGTGTGTGTGTGAAGGTGCAGTATACTGTGTGTGTGAGTGAAGGGGCAGTATACTGTGTGAGTGAGGGGCCAGTGTATTGTGTGTGTATTACTATTTTATTTGTGTTGTGGCGATGGAGCAATTTAATTTAATAGTGTGGCCTATGAAAGTAAGATGAGGTGATTTGACCTTTAATTTAATTCTGGGGATGTTTGGGATCTATTAATTGAATGTGGCACTGTTTGGGGAAAATTAGATCTATTTATTAAAAGTGATTATGAATTATTTAATGCCTGGGATGGTTGTGGGAAATGGTTATATTTATTAAACGTAAATACTAGTTAATGTATCGCTTGGTCTGTTTGGAGGGAGGGAAATAGGTTATTTTTTAAATGGGAATACTATTAGCTTTAATGTCAGGGTTAGTTGAAGGGAAATAGGTCTATTTATCAAATGTGAATACTATTATTGGTTGGAGTTTTCTAAATTTCATGTACTCATTTTTTTCTCCAAATAGGGCTTCCAATATTCCAGGATCCAGTCAAGCAGCAAATGAGTTAAAGTAACCAGCAGCCACAAGTGGTAACAGTGACAAAAACAGGTAGGAGAGAGCGGGTCAGTCTACCAACTGTCCTGAATCTGGTGGGACAGTCCCGAATTTGGGTGACTGTTTCGCTTAGGACAGTTGGAAGGTATGTCCCGCTTCACTGTGTACTGCTCGTAAAGGCAGAACTGTGTGCACCTAACAGTAGTGCATACAGTATTGCCTGTGTATTTGTCTAAAATAATAACCATACTACATCATAGGGGGTTACTCTGTCTAAAGTGCCCACGCCCCCCAGAGCCTTAATCCAGCTCTGGGCCTAGGCATAAAAATATATATATGGATTAAGCAATGCTAAAATAGCCTCTTTTTATGTAGATAAATATATATTGTACCAAAAACCACCCTTTAAGGATGGGCCGCTACTTATGGGCCAGTGCTGTGTGCTTGCTCCCCAGGCTAAAGTCTGCCAGCCCTCCCCTGACTCCAGGGAGCCCTGCTGCCCATGGGGTTCACAAGTCAGAAAGGATGATTTTTTAAAAAAAAATCATTCTGCAGTGCTCTGATTACTTAATCTTGTCTTGTCATTGCAATTCATTCTGTATGCAAGCAAATGTGATGATTTGCATAAAATGGTTAGGATGAATTAATTATAAAATAATTCCAAATAACCTAAGAAAATTTGATGGAGAGGTAGTAATAAATTATCTTGCTTACATTAGGCAGACTGTTTTACAGATGACTTGGGAGACTTTTTGTGACTGAATGACTTTTATATGAATCGGCTTACAATTACTACAGGATGGTTTCTAAAGTAATATTGTGTGACATGGGTACTCACCTGCAGCAGCACCTCACATACCGTACCCTCCAGACATTGTGGACAGTTCTTGTAATGGGAAAATAAGTTTGGTTCCAGGTTATATGGGACCATCCAAATTTGAACTATAGCCCTTATATTACACAGGTATATATATATATATATATATATATATATATATATATATATAATATGTGGAACGGGGAGTCGAGAGTGGTTCAGAGAGAAACGACTCAAGAGGTTAAGAGAGAGAGATAAAAATGGAAGAGAGAAGTTTAGTGTTATTGCAGAGCACGTTATCCTAGTCTCACTTCAAGCCCGTGGTTGAGTCATAATCATTCTATATTTGTAAGGCGCCAACAAAATTTGCAGTGCTGGAATCAGAGTTACTACTCATACAAAAATGTTTCTTAAATTGTTCTTTAGACTCTTCCACATATAGTAACTTAGCTTAGCTTTCCCATGTATCACTTATGTGCATCTATTCAATAAAGAAAGATGGCAAAAAAACTAAAAACAGAACATGTACATATGATGTTGACAAAGAAGGTGAATACATGAGGAAAAGGCTACAGAGGTCCTGCCTGTAAGATCTTAGTCTACAGGTAGATGGCTATATGGAACAATAGGCGCTAGTGTGTATGGGACTGGAGCAGGTAGAACATGCAGAGGGAGTAGTGTCAGGTGAGAGTAGGACAGGCTATGGTAAAGAGGTGGGTTTTGAATGAGCGCTTACAAGGTTAAAGGTTACGGGAGTGTCTGGTCAGGCAAGCTAGGAAGTTCCATAAGTGGGGAACAGCGAGAAGTGGTTACCAGAGAGGAGGAAAGGTCATAAGCAAGCGGGAGTGTATCTAGTGAAGAAGTCAGAGATGTATGAAGGGAAGACATTGGTGAGGGCTTTGAGAAGGTTAAATTGAATTCTGGAGGAAATGGAAAGCCAGTGTAGAGATTTGTAGAGTGGTGCAGTGGATCTGCGAGAGAAGAAGATTAGTCTCACATTGGCATTTAGTACAGATTGTGGAGGGGAAAGATGAGTGAGTGAAAGGCCAGATACTAGGAGGTTGCAGTAGTCAAGGAGGGAGATCATGAGAGAATGGATAAGGGTTTGGGTAATGCCCAGA
Organism: Mixophyes fleayi; assembly: GCF_038048845.1. Lineage (NCBI taxonomy): Eukaryota > Metazoa > Chordata > Amphibia > Anura > Limnodynastidae > Mixophyes > Mixophyes fleayi. The sequence goes on along the minus strand of NC_134403.1, from coordinate 46,828,722 downwards.
GTCAGAAAGGGGAATATTCTGTAAAGTTTCGAAGTTGGATTTGACAAAACAACGCAAGAGACTAGATGTGTGGAGTGAAACTAATGCTGAGTCAAAGATGATAATCACCTGGGAACTCAATGTAGAACCACAGGGAGAAGAAGAGTGACAGAGATTGTATATAGCTGCCAAGTAAGTGTATGCAAACTACTATTATTCACATCACAAAATGATCAGAATCCATTTTTCTAATCGTCTCTGTCATTGCACCACTTCACCTGCTTCATCTATATCATACCTCATGACCATCAAATATAACTCTATTCCCAATGCAACAGCCTCATATTAACCACATAGAGCCACATGCCCATCAGTCAGTCAGTCTTACACATACCACAGTCATGTGTCCACCATTGTCATGCCTGCATCCACCAAAACAATCTTATGTCCACAGTTATGGCCATCACACACTTTGTTGTACATAAGAGTGTCATACCCAGCACAGTATTATCCTGTGCCCATCATATTAAACTCAGGCCAACTACAGTTGTGCCAACCATACTCTGCACTGCGCTTAGCAGATTCATGCCTCACATAATGCTATCCTCTACACAGCAAAGTTCTAGCCACAATACAATGCACTGTATGTTCCCCCCATAAACGGCTACATTAATCCCATTGTGATGGTTAGGTAAGAGAATGCCCTGTGTGGAGAGTCTACGGAGAAGAAGCCGTGTGATTTCCTCTAGCAAGGTCATCGTCATTGTTTATTTATATGGCAGCACAGATTCTGTAGTGCCTGACATAATACTATAGATCAGGCCTGTCCAACCTGCGGCCCTCCAGATGTTGTGAAACTACAAGTCCCAGCATGCCCTTCCAGCTATCAACAGGTTGTCTACTAGCAAAGCATGCTGGGGTTTGTAGTTTCACAACACCTGGAGGGCCGCAGGTTGGACAGGCCTGCTATAGATGTATCGTACATGAAAACAGTATACAACATAATAACAGGATCATGGGTATAGTTATGCAAAATAATAAATGCACAGATGCAATTAACAGAACAAATCCCATATCATACTGAAAAATTAGGTTTCGGGACTAACACGCCGTAGAAATGAAAGGAAGTTTCAGAGAATTAAACCATTATGATTTGATGCAGCATGCTTCAAATAGGAACTCGGCGGCTTCCATTTGTCGCAGAACAGTGATTTTGATAAATTAAACCATCTTTTAATGTGTCAAGGGAAAGCGAAACACATCGGTCTTTAAAGTTAGTAATAGTCCTCTGTAATGCCAGCAGACGGCCGTGTACACTGGATGCAGTCCTAGCACTGGCTATTGAACAGTGGCTGCATTGAGTGAAAAATACACTTTTTATAAGGCTGATGATTACATGTTTCACTTATAATTAACTATATTAATATAACTTGAACTATACCAATGTCGCAATTTATTTCAGGAAAAAGCATGAATTATAATTTCTCTATTCTGTCACAATTAGATTGAAGTATATTCCAATAATCTGAACAACACTACTGTGATATTTATTTGAGAAAATGAAAAAATAAATAAAATGACCAGTATTATGTTTTCCATCAGTATATAGCTATTAGAACATTGCTGTCCTGTTCATCGAAAATGCACATATGGTTTGAAGATGTACACATTTGTGAAAGTTGTGTGGGACAAGGTAGAAATTGTTTAAAAAAAAAAAAGTATATTCCCATAATTTCAATCACCTCTACACTAATATTTATTTGACTGACAAAAGGCATTTAGAAAACATAATTAGGTATAAACTATATTCCAGCGATGAGAACCCTCATTTGATGCACTATTTAAATGAACTAAAAGAGCGATTACTATCACTGCAAAAAAAAAAAAGCTCCACCTTATATAATGTAAATTACAACGTGACCACCATATCAGAAGATTTTAAAGCGACAATGCCGGGTGACGATCCCTAACCCGAACCTGATCCCTAACCCTAACCCGATCCCTAAACCTAACCCTAACAGTTACACTTACCTTACATGACAGCTGGCATTGGCGCTTTAAAAACTTTTGATATGGCGGTCGCCATTTTCAATTACGTCAAAACCCAGTGCCGTTATTACTTGTCATCGGGATGTTTCAGAACACAGTCAGCTGCTTCTGTTGTCATTAAATATGTAAGTCTGGATTTTTTTAATGTCGTAGAAGTCACGTTCAGCCATATTTTGTCCATAAACTCGTCGGTGTTATCTACCCATGAATGTGATTACCACTGAATCAGATGACGTTAGATGGACAGAGGCATCATTTGATATTTAGACAAGTAGATAATCAATTGTAAAGCGCTACCTAATTTGCTGTCGTTATATAAATAAATGTTCATGATAGACGAAGGTGGCCTGCACACATACTACAAAAGGAATTAACAACTGTTTTTACTTCACCTTAATTTTAACTAAAAGACTGAGATATTGTGGGGAACCTTATCACTACTGTGTGGGAGAATATGGTACACTGGTGATGCAGGACTATTAAATGCACCAGAAATAAGATTTACACGTTGCTATTAGGCGCAGGAATTTATCTAGTTTGATCGTTGGGCTGTCAGTTTATTGAAGTAATTGTTTACCTGTTATTTGAAGTGTGTATTTTATTACCTAACAAGCTGCTTAGGGAATTGCCTATGCTAAATTCATTGTCTAACCAATGTGTATCGAATGTATTATTGCCAATTTGCCTTTTTCCACCTTAATCTCTTTGATCTAGAAATAAAAGGTTAAAGGTTCTGCTTTCGGTTATTGATTTGGGAAAGAGAAGGAATATGTGTGCCCTTCTGTCATCCATGTTCATTCTCATACCAACTGAATCTGAATTGCGAGGAAGGGGGAAGAACAGCATTGAAGAAAAAGAAGTAACTCCATTCCTCCAGGGTGTTACATTGTGAATCAAACAAGATAACTCTGATATATTAGCCGGGTACCATGTATATCTACATCCAGTTACCATGTCCAGTTTGAGATTAAAATGTCAATCTCAAGTGTAGTATCTGACCTAGTACAGTTGGTTCGGGATGCCCTGAATGGGCGGGTCTCCTTGGTCTGATGCCGAAAGGCCGGTGGTATTTGGAGCCCGAGCTGTCTGTGCCTTGAGGGGACAGGGCCCATAAGTGACCTGAAAATGCAATAGTGGTGGGACTGCAACCCTCACCTTGCACAACCCCAGGGAAAAGGGGACTGCCCGAGGCTTGCAGTGGAGGCGGTCCCGAAGACCCATGTATATAAATATGGAATGTCTATAAATATGGCATGTATAAATAATATATATATATAAAAATTGATATAAGTGAAGTGTAAGAAATATGTACAACAGACAGTTCAGATAGGCCACTAGATGCCCTTACCACACAAGTAAGTATCTATAATACTCATATTGATGCAGATTTGGTTGCCAAAAACATCTGTCTTGACAATGCAATTGTCGAGACAGAGAATTTAAGAGGACATAATTTGGCACAGGCAAAGTGTACATGTATAGATGGAGATATGATGGCTGATGACTTACACTATGTAATGGAGTTAGATACTGGTTAATTATTTTTTTAATTGAATTGGAGAAAGCAAATGCAACGATGGCAGAGTTACAATATCCTTCATTCAGATGAGAGTGGACACAAGATCTCAACTACGGATATCGGCATTAGCAGACATTTAAAAGATAATGAGGGGGCACAATGTTAAATGGAGAGTCAAGATGGGGCAAAACCTGTAACAAAACCAAAACACAAAGACATTTTAGAACCAAGACCACATCCAAAACCAAAACACGGGGGTCAGCGCACACCTCTTATATATATACAGTGTATATATTTACCATTGTGGTGGTCTCAATTAGAAATTCTGCCTTGAAAAAAAAACAACTAGAGGGTACATATTACACCCACAAATAAATAGCCCCACCATTACTCAGCCAATTAATAGCTCCCATCCGCCGTTAAATGATTAGCCCTCACCCCAACATTAAATTAATAGCTCATACCCCCACCCACATTACATTGATAGCCACTCACCCTTATTCCATTTAGCATTGTATCTGCTGAAGCTGAATCTTGTGTCTTGCTACCTGCACACATGGTACTGCTCAAATGCCAGCCTGTGCCTGCTCCACATGTGACATGTTGTCAGGGCACACACAGGGGAGGAGAAGGAAGTGGAGGAATGGATCATACGGTATGGTGGCTGGTCCCGAGTAACAGGCCAGCCACCAGGAAGCACAACGTGCCATGGCTATGGGCATCCACCACCCCATTCCCAGGAGGGAACTGTAAACTTGTCCATACATCCCAGTTGCAATTCATAGAGAATCCACATGTGGGCTGACCGGAACACGATTTGGACAATATTGGCAATAGTCTGTTCTTGATTAAATAAAATTAGAAATATTAGATAATGTTTTAACCTCCTTCACAACGATGTACCAGGGGAACAATGTAACTGTGTATAAGGTACGAAGTTATAGCGTGATCAGGGCTGGATTAAAGGAATGGAGGCCCCCGGGCTGAGGGTACTGTGAGCCCCCCACCAATATATATGTCACGGGCACTAGGAGTCTTTACCCAGGGATCACCAGGTGGTAGGCTTACCAGAGCAATGTAGATGGTAATAGGGTACTCTGGTAGCTGGGTGATCACGGAACAGGAAACAGCAGATGATGAGATGCTCAGGAAAGTCTATGACTAGCAGCACTGGTAATATGGAGGTAATAGTACACGAGGAACTGTAGGACAAGGACATGTGAAAGTAGTCAGTGGTCTGCGATAGCAAGGTGTACCACTGCTATAGTGAGGGGGAATGTCCAACAGAAACGAGGAGGTGATGAGAGTCAGCGGTCTGCGGATAGCAAGTGGTACCGCTGTCTGAGTGAAGGAATGGAATCCAAGTGGAGGTATCCGGAGAGTCAGTGGTCTGCGATAGCAAGTTGTACCACTGCTATGTGAGAGGATACTGGAACAGGTGATACTGGAAGCAGGGATCAGTGGTCTGCTACTAGCAAGTTGTACCACTGAATATATATGTGAGGAGGTGCACGGGGAGAGACTGCAACACAGGATATACACAGGCACCTATACACGATCCACAGTAACATGCACAATATATATAAATGACTGAACAGGTCTGCAAATATAGAAAGTCTCTTGAAGTAGTCCAGCACAAGTTAACACAGTCAATGATGGCAATAGACTCAGCGGATAGCAGACTCCAGAGGAGAACCAACACAGTCCAGCAAGATATGCAATACACCAGCACAGTCAATGAGAAGTATGCATACCGTGGTTCAGAAGCAGGCAGTCAGATAGGAGTGCAGCGATACCTGAGCGGCAGGAGGCCGACTGGATGAAAAGTCCCAGGATAGATGAGGCAGCGGTCTAGTAGGTGCAGCGCACAGATAAGAGACCAACAGGGACACGAATCCACAGGAATCAGTAACACGTGGAACTGGACTCAAGGAGGACCCAGGAGAGTGGAGATGATCCAGCAGAGGAGTAGTTGATGAGATACAAATCCAATGCTGACAGGAGAGTAGACCAGCGGGACACGTGAAGGCGTGGAGAGCGGGTCAGCAGTAGATGGGTGATAGCGCGGTCAGCAGCAGCAGGACTCTGCGGTACACGGAGGTAACCAGTAGCAACCAATGGGTGTCAGTAGCGATGGAACACGGGAGAGCAGAGTAGACCAGGAGCTGTTGATCACGGAGAGTAGCAAATGGCAATGAGAGCAGCAGTCTCGAGGAAACACAGGAGAGCTGAGAAGAGACTGCAGTGCACAGGGGCAGCGGATAGGAATCAGCTAACTTGTCACGATGATGAACACAGGCGAGTTGTAGGCTGGAGGCTGTAGTGCACGGAAGCAGCGGAAAGACATCAGCTAACAGTCACGATGATGAACACAGGCGAGTTGTAGGCTGGAGGCTGTAGTGCACGGAAGCAGCGGATAGACATCAGCTAACAGTCACGATAATGAACACAGGCGAGTAGTAGGCTGGAGGCTGTAGTGCACGGAGGCAGCGGATAGGAATCAGCTCACGGACTTGATGAGGAACAGGTGAGTGGATGTAAAGTAAAGGTTGGAGTGCACAGAGGCAGCGGGTAGGAACCAGCAAACAGTCACAGTGAAATATAATAGCGTGATGTGGATTAGAGGACTGTAGTGCACGGAGGCAGCGGATAGGAATCAGCAAACAGTCACAATGATATGTAATAGCGTTGAAGTGGTTTGGAAGACTGTAGTGCACGGAGGCAGCGGATAGGAATCAGCAAACAGTCACGATGATACAGATGATGGTAGAAGTGGTATGGGAACCACAGTAGTAGAAGTGGTTTGGAAACCACAGAGGTAGAAGTGGTTTGGAAACCACAGGAATCAGCAGCGCTGAAAACACGAGGAATACAGGAACACCTTCAGAGACTCATAGGGAATGAGACTCCAAGATCAGGCAACGTGGTATTGACCACAGGTGCTTAATATAGGGAGTGTTGCCTGATCTGCCAATTGAGTTAAAGGGACATACACTGAAGTATAGGAAAGGGCTGCGCATGCGCAGACCCTCAGGATGGAGGACGGCCACGGTTCCTAAATGTCCGGGAAGAGGCACTCACAGTACGGTGAGTGACAATATATAATACAGCATAATATAATAGCTCTGCTTCTCCTGTACCCCCCCCCCCCCCCCCCCGAGTGTTTACCTCTTGTTCCTTGTTGTCCAGATCCGATCTTTCTTCACTGCAGGCTGCATCAGGTGTTCTTCAGTCACTCCCTGTAGTGCTTGCGCGGTCCGCAGTAAGATCCTTAGAGGTTGGTCCATGCCTATGCATACTTCTACTGCTTCCTGCTGACCATAAAACTCTCTTTGCTGAAAAGCAATTGCTCTCCTATGTTTTAGAGATGATTTGCTCAAAAGTCATTGCATGGTAAAGCCAAGTACCAATCTTCATTATTTTCCACAGAAATTCTCCATTTTACAGAGGTGACAAAAAAAGAGAACGTGTGAACTTCCTTTTCCTATTCACAGATTTATTTGGTTACTGTTTGTATTGCAGCCAGACGCTGCTTCTGCTAACTTTTGTGTTGTAATTTAGCTAGGTACAGATTGGTTCTAACCCCATCCATTCAACGTCACTTATTCAGAGACAAAAAATTAACACAATACACACGTTAACCCCAGTAATACATGACTCAAATTTATATAAAAACACAATCACAACTTGCAATCTTTCTATCAATACAATTACACTTATGTGTTTAAGAGATAACTTGGTAGTGATTAAAGTAAACTCCCTTTCAAACACGTACAGAGGTTTATCTTGCATTTTAATGTGCTCATTGCAGTCTGTCCTGTTGATAAGAGATTTCTATCTAACTTGCGCTTCTCTGCATCTAACCTGAGTAAGAATAATTAATTCTTTTTCAAGAGTGTGTATTGCTGCGCCATTGATTCCACCTGGCTCCCCATCAATAATGTTTACAATCAGTCTTTTTCTAATTTCTACTCTCTGTAAATCTATGTCTGTGCAGTCTCAAAACCTTATCTCCGTGTTTGGTTATTCTCTTGTGCATCCTTATCATCCTCTTCTGTCTGTTTTTGTTATCAGTCTGACTTTTCAATCCTGTAGTTTGTTTTTCAGTTTATTCCCAAATCTTCCTGATACCTCCCACCTCCATTTATTCTATCTTCCTTGTCTTATGAATCACTCTTAAGCCTGAGCATTAGTGATGTTACTTGAGGACAATCTTGAAGCTAACTTTACTAAAATAAATACAAAATACTATGCTGGTGTTCATACATTGGGTGATTAGGGGGAATTCCAGGTTCCTGCTGCTCCCATTATTTTAGTTAGAAATGCTTCATGAACAAGTTCAATATTTTGCAAAATTTAAGGAAAGGCTATAAAAATTGCCCTATACATTTATATGATACATACCTCTGTATACATTCAGAATTTGATTACCACACATTAAATATATATAATTAAGATAAGTGAAAGTTTAGAAGTGGCGGTATGGAAAGTTTAAGTGATTGGAATTTGATATAGTTTAAGTGGTGGTATAACATACCACCGTATACCAGCCACTTTGCCACTGAATAAGACTAGCTGGGGAAAAATCATTTTTTGCCATATGTATTATTTCTGAGAATGTACCAAGGCCAGGATTTGATTTTGAGACATCCCACCCCGGCTCTCAGGCGAAATACACTCCTTAGTTCTCAGTAGCTCTCCTTAGATATCTTTCACCAGAAGAAGGGCTTCTAGTATGCCCACTCTCCTGGCTGATGTCATTTATGATTGATAAAGTAATTTAAGTGACAAATCTTCCAAAGAACTGGACTACAGGAGCTCAAAAGTTTCTTAATGCATGAGGAACCAGGGGAGATCCCATGGTGAATTTAGAAGAGTCACTGCCTTAAAAAATCTATGGACTAGTGGATCCTCTGACCACTTAATGGCTGTTAATTAAGGAGTTCTAGCTCAAGTTGTGGTCTAGGTCATTTTGACGGAACTCCAGAACTGTTTCTGGGGATGAAGTGAGAAAAAGATTCACGCTAAGAAATGAAAGTTTACCAGTTCTGCTGGTATTTTGATTATTTTGATGATGTGGATGGTTTTCTGCTATAAGTGACTTGAAATACCTCGCTTTTGCATTTTCTACCACTCAATTTCCATGCAGTGAATGCCAAATAATCAACTTCATGATTGCACACTGGACCTTGCATTAATAAATCCTATTTTATTGGCAACCTGAAAGGAAGGTGCATAGCTACTTGAGTAACATTTCTGCAAACGAATATAGTGACTAGAGTCTAATCCTCTATGAATTTCCTACATACATTCAGAATTGATGGAACCAGGGCAAATATGTAATTCAAACTGAGGTTCCAAGTCATACTGAAGGCATTTGTTGCTAAATATCCTGCCTTCTGAAACCTTCATCAATAATTCTTTAACTTATTGTTCCCAACTGGGGCCAGAAAGTCTACATGGGGCAGACCTCACATCCTTGTCAATAGCCAAAATGTCTTGTGATTAAGCTGCTACTCCTCTGGGTGATTGTTGATCCTCTGAGGAAATCTGCAATTAAGTTTGTTTGCCGTGAGATGAAGACAGGTGATATATTCTTCAGTTTGTTGTCCACCCAGGCAAATATTTAATGACATTGCTTGGTGGATGCTGCTGTATGTTCTTCACTGTTTGGCAGCTGATAGTGGTAGAATAGCCTGTTTAGATCTAGAGCAGGGGTGTCCAACCTTTTAGCTTCCCTGGGCCACATTGGAAGGCGACAAGTTGTTTTGGGCCGCACATAAAATACACTAACACTAATGATAGCTGATCATCCAAACAAAACATAGAAAACATTGCTAATGCTCCTTGTTGCTCAGTGCTTCAATGACATGCTAATGGCTGCTGTCAAACATCAAGTGATATTGTTACAACATTTTATGAAGGGCTTCAATACAGCAGTCATTAAGACAGGAAGATAGGGTCCGTGATGCTCCAGGACCAGGTGAGTTTATGCACTAGTCAGCGTCCCTTGAAATAATAAAAAAAACAAAAAAAACCCCTTAACTTACCTTTTAATCGGCTTGTTCTCTGATCCTCTTCTCTTGTTTTTTCCGTTTCACTGCTGCTGATAGTTCGCCCGGGTGACTCTTATGTGCTGTGCTCCGCAATGGATGTCGGACGTGATGACGTCACGCCCGACATTCACTGCGAGTGCCGCTCGGAGGAGGAGACCAGGGAGGGACCGCGTGACCACAAGGTAAGTATTTTCTTATCTTTTTCTTTTTTTGCAGGATTTTTTTTTTCATTAACAGTGCTGCCCCCTTGCCACAACCAAAACTCCTGCTGGGCCACATTTACAGGCATGCTGGGCCGCGGGTTGGACAACCCTGATCTAGAGTGTTTGTCCATGGATTTGGTGTGCAAGATGCAATATGTTCTGCCTCAACATCCTCATGTTGGATGGCCCTTATGTCTCTTGGACAGTACAAGTTACCACACTGTTTCTCCCTTGAGTTGCAGACACCACGCTGTTTTGCAGTCATCTGTTGTTTTTTTTTCTTTCTTTCTTTTTTTTAAACATCTGTTTATCGAAGCCAAACATGACAAAAAGTAGAAAAAATAGAGAACAGTACATTGGGATTGTCGTATGGCATAGGAAATAAATCGCGTGCCACAAAAAAGTGTAAATCAGCATATTAAGCCCAATAGATATGCACAAAAGCTATCCTTCGTATCTCTGGTGCATAACATTGGAAATGGAAAAACGTAAGGACCAGGAATCACACTAGATCATCAATAACTAATCAACAAATCAAATCCCTCCTGAGACACACCTAACTGAGAATGGGGGGATGTTCGGCCACATTGCATAACTCATACAATGACGTATGTTGCAAGCACGCCCAGATTTGGTCCTTGGTAGCGGAGGGTAGAGTGTTTATATAACTTTTCCACATATCAAAAAACTGCCCAACCCGATTTTCTTTAGCTAAAAGAGTTTCCACCCAATCCATATGGAATCTGTAGGCAAGTTTGTCCTTGAACAATAATATACAGGGGGAAAAGGGGGGCAGCGCTGTATCCATAAGTGAAGAATAGAGATTGACAGGCAGCAGTGCTAAGGGCGAGCATTAAGGGTTTCCCACCTCTAGTTATTTTCTGAGCTGCAGGAAAGAATCCCAATATCATCCATTCTGCAGTGAAGGAAACAAAATTGACTAACAATTCCTCGGCATAGCATTTCACCAATGGCCAAAAGGACTTGACTACGGCGCAACTCCATAGACAATTATAAAGATCTGCATTAGCAGCATTATAGCGAATACAAATATGCGAAGGCAAAAGTCCCATCTGAAATCACCTTTGAGGAGTCAAATAAAAAAAGACATAGGGCTAGATTTACTAAACTGCGGGTTTGAAAAAGCGGAGATGTTGCCTATAGCAACCAATTAGATTCTAGCTGTCATTCTGTAGAATGCACTAAATAAATGACAGCTAGAATCTGATTGGTTGCTATAGGCAACATCTCCACTTTTCCAAACCCGCAGTTTAGTAAATATACCCCATGGAGTCCCATGGAAAATGTTCAGGAACATCTTAGTGTATATATTGGAAGATACCAATTTCCAGGAGTCTACCAATGTACGTAGAAATATTGTGGCATGGTAGGAGTAGGAAAATAAGCCAACCATTGGAAAATCCCACTCCGAAGACCAGAATAGTCTATTATGTTTTGCAACATACCATAGTGAATGGTAATAGCCTTACGTTTAAGCAGGGGTGGGGGGGGGGGGTAGTAATAAGTCTAATGGAGTTTGCCAATGTCTTAAGGACTCCATTGATATAGTGCTGCACCTGCAGAAACGCTATTGAGTATGCCCCTATAGTTTCAAAACTTCTCAGAGGCCTCCAGAAGCGTCAGGGGTCTCCTATCCCAGCTATTGATGAAGTGAGAAATAGAGGCCACTCCACCTGCCTGCCAAATCACGAAGGGACAGGTTGCCATGCTGCCCTGGAAATCAGGATTCCGGACCAGGTGGAGATGTACAGATTTGTGTGAATTTAAATTGTGTTTGTGTCGGAGGATATGTGACAACTTATGAGATCTCCTGATCACGTAGGTTTAAAACCACCTTCAGAATGATGTCGGACAAAAATTGGTGTTCAAGAGCCGTGTTAACATACACAGTTCGGTCACACAGCCATTCCTGTAGATATCGAAGAATGGTGCATGATTCTATAAAGTAACAATAGGGAATCTTCTCCTCCAAATCCTTAATCGCTTTAGAGAAAGTAATCTGATAGAGACGTGACAGAACTTTAGTAAATTGTAATCTCAAGTACATAATCTGGTGAGTAGCCCAGTGTAGACTAGTGGCCTTTCCCCAAGAGGGACACAGCACATTAGCTTTTAGATTCAAAGTGGTAGATTTTTCCTTCTTTACTGTAAAGCCAGGAACAAGGTCAAAGTCCTCTGTTCTCTCGGGATTGCTGACAGTGTATTCATCTGATTGGTGATACAAAGCAGTACATCATCTGCAAAAGAAGAAATTTTGATTTGTTAGTTCCTATACCTTGAAATTTAGGCAAATTTAGCAAAATATGTAAAAGTGGGTCTAGCCCAAGATTGAAGAACAATGGTGAGAAGGGGCACCCTTGCCGAGTTCCTCGCTTCATTGTAATCTTATCATCCTTAATACCATTAAACACAATTGCTGTCGATGGATTGGTATAAAAATTCTTGTTCAACTGTACAAATTTTTAATTTTTATTATGTAAAATCACAAAGAGCTTGGGCCAGACTACCATAACAAATTCCTAGTTGGTGTCCACACTCAACAGCATACAAGGAGTGTAAGTGTCCTGGGACAACAACACTACTGCGGCTATAGCCATGTGATTCCCTTTCACTGAGTGTTGTCCCATCAGAAATCCCAACTGATGGTCAGTGAGAAGATCTGGCACAACAGAATGCAGTCTGGTGGCTAGTATTTTGGCCAAAAGCTTAAAGTCAAAATTTAGTAGAGTGATTGGGACGATAAGAAGTCACTAAATGGGGATCCCTACCTGGTTTCGGAATAACTGTGGTGTAAGCATTATTAAACAAGGCGGTCGATTAGTATGTACAGTTTGGAAGAGTTGGGGCTATGTTGTGTTGTAGTATCTTATAACATTTTGCTGATAATCTATCAGGTCCCAGAGCCTTATGACATGTTAAGCCAGATATGGTGGCATTAAGTTTGTCCACCGTGATAAATCTTATTAGACTTAAGACTTCCTTCTCCCTTGTCGACTTAAGTAAGTTGCTTTTGCTCAAAAGTCGTGAATGCAAGTAGGGATCAATAGGGATATCTTTATATAGGTCGGCGTAATACTCCTGTAAAATATGGCTCGATTGTATGTAAAGCATGTGAGACACAGGGTCCTTGATCGCAAGAACCTGGTGTGTTCGCCATCTCGGTTTGGACATTGTAGCTAAAAGTAGTATTTGTGTAGTATTTGTGTTGGGTAAATTCAAAATTTCGTTTCGCATGGTATAGAAGATAATTCCCCAAAAGAGCACAAGCCTGAGTGTAGTGGTCCTGGGTCTGATCACTAGAATCATTTATATATAAGCTGCAAATGCATCAGCCAGTGACAAGTACAATGACCGGTAGCACACATCAGCCTCATTTTTTTTTTTTCCGTAGCTGATAATATGGCCTCTCTCATTACCGCCTTTGACGTCTCCCAAAAAAGAACAGAGGTATCTTAGTGCTCAATATTATCATCCATAGTTTCAAAGTCATCAGAGTTAGCTAAGGAAGCAGGAAACACCAAAGGCAGCAATGGTCCACAGGTTGTGTATAACTGATTGAGTTGGACACTGGGGCATGATCGGAGAGGATATCATGTACGGTAGCATCTTGAATATCTTGGATCATGGAATCCACCACTAAGATGTAATAAATCCTGGAGAGTGATGGCCTGCAAAGTAAAGGTATAAGTGTATAAGTATAGCTCCGATCCGTGGAATTAAACAATCTCCAGGGATTTGTCAATTTAAGAATTGTCCATAAAGTGTGGATTTGCTTCAACACTTGTTGAGAGGCTCTAACCACAGAGGGCATTTTATCCAGTGAAGGAAAGAAGTAAGTTGTGAGTTGTTCCTCTGGGCAATAGTGTTAATCAAACTGATTTAAAATTCCTGCAGTGCCGAGTAAGGAGCATACATATTAATCAACGTATAACGTCTGTCAGGATTCCTAGCATGAACGGCTTATATCACCAGATAGTTAGCGAATGAAATAACCAACTGCCGGAACCCTTAATCGGGCCCTGAACTTCTGGCTCCCTGAATCCCATTGCAAATTGATGCTTGAATCTTAGGACATTTCTTAAAGGATAAAATGGAGCTTCAGACAGTTGTCTAAATTAGGGTTTTTGTGGCCTCTACTGCTTTCTTTCCCATAGTGAATATTTATAACCCTTCTGAAAGAAAATAGAGTTTCCCATCTGTGGCCTTTTATATATTAGTATCCAGTTCAAGCAGAAATTCACCCTGAAAAGGCAGTTCACAGTTCACAAGTGGTATTTGCCTGCCACTGTTCCGCCATAAGTAACTCCTAGGACTAGAGCGTACCATGGATTTAATGGTCAGTCTCAAAACTTCTGTATCTACTTTTGCCATAAAAGAGGAACTGCATCTGCTGAGGAGGCTGATGAGCTTCTCCTAAGACCAAGAATTTTGGGTACAAAAAAACCTCATGTCACAGCTTTCAATTTTTAAAGGAATGAGAGATTTCTGCTAAAAGGTATAGTTGTACACTCAATAAAAAGTAACTTACAAAAAAGCAAGCACACAGCTTTTCCGTTTGGACAACTCTACCAACTTGTCCAGTTAGCACGCCCATAGGTGCATGCGAAGACATCAGTGTCGGGAACAGCAACCCCCACCCTCCTGTTAAACGTATTGAATACATTATGTAAATTTTTACAACATTAAAATAAAATGCGAATAGAAATCATCTTTGCCGGAAAAAGTGCTCCTGGAAGGTGACAGACGTGTCATTGGAAGTATAGGCTGAGCAATCGTTGTCTTCATCTCTGAAGGTGTCCTAAATTCAAATCCTTTTGCAGAGAGGACGATGCACTCTGAACATCCCGTCAACACGCACCGTACGTCATTGTGTTGGGAGTTGGTCAACAACAGGACCTGTGGTCACTTTTAGGGATCTATCCATCAAGCAAAAATTTGATGCATAGATCCCCTAATTGGAGACGGCTGTTTCTGCATCTTTTAAGTAAGTTTGCTATGTATTAACTTTCATAGCGATCTCCTCCATTTAGGCTGACACCGTGCAGCATCGCAGTTCCCATAGATTGCTGCGATGTTCTGCAATGCATGAAGCTTAGATAAGCTTCGCATTGCACGGACAGGTAACGCCATCTCAGGATGGCGTTACCTGTCATTTTCTATAGGATTCTGCTGAAGTCTCTCTGGCTTTGCAGGATCCGGTACAGTGGAAGTGCTGTGCGCATGCTCCTGTCGCTGCCAGTAAGTAGGAAAAAAAGACCACAGGAGAGGGGTCACTTCGTCGGGGCTCCCAGAGTAGCCCCAGCATGGTGCATCTTAGTGGTACCTAAATATGCATCACTGTGATGTGCAGCAATGCATATTTAGCTGTACCGCATCTGATTGATGCATAGACCCCTTTATCTTTTTTCTTTTCTTCTATGATTTAGTGTGATGTGGATGCAGCAAGCAGTGAATGTGGTTACATGGTTTTTTTGTTGTTTTTTTTAACAGAATTATTTTTATTGGGGCATTTAAATGGTAAGGGATGGGGTACAGAAAAAAGAAGAAAGGAAATGGGAAGGGGTACATAGTGGGGAGCAGACACAACACATATAATCAGAATATGAAATGACATAAGTATAAAAGGATTAATATATCAGGCGAACATGTGGCAGATCACTACGTTAAATACTCTAGGAACAAACTGCTGCATGTCTTATGAAGGGACTTGGGAAGGTTGAACCTGAGGGTCATGAGTAGCAGAGGGCAGCATGACTGGTGGGCCAAGCATCCCGGCCCCCTCTCATACCAGGACATCCACTTGATAATAGGTGAGGATGGGGCCATGGAATAGGGAACCTCATATTAATAATAGGGTCTCCATCTCGTAACTGAAATGGATTTTAGCTACAACTTTGTTAATGGGTGGAGGAGAGGATAGATTCCACTGCTGTGCTATGGCCGCTCTAGCAGCAATCATAATATGACCCCACACATATCTATGGTGTTGCTGAAGTTGTTTGGGTAATAGTTGAAGAAGGGCAATTTCATGGTTTTAGTTATGTATATATGTTGTATATTTATTTAGCACCAGAGAATGTTTGTTTCTTACAATACAGGTCAAGCGACTCATTTGGCCACACACACGGGTTGATGGCACTCTGGCTGAGCGGTCAGAGTAATGGGGGCCTGTTAATGCCTGACTACACATGCCTCTAGATTAAGAGCATGATTTATGTTATAACATATTAGCCCTTTATTGTAACATTGGCAAATACATTAAAATCAAGATTTATTTACATGCCACACTGCACCAATGCAGCCAGAAAAGACATTAAAACACACACATGCTCCCACAGCGGTCATCTACCACAATGATTTTTCTACACACCCAAAAATTATGAGATCAGTTTTGATCAGGTTTTTCTTACGCATGGAGATAATTTGGGGACAATTTGTGTTGTCATTACATTGGAGGAAAGATATCCTGCCCGGAGGTGCTTACATGTGGCTGACTGTCTTGTATTTGTAATCTGCGACATGTAATATGATGTATATTTGTTTGTATAAATAACAAATATTGCTTTTTAGACTAGTATATGAAATGTACAGGACACAGGCCCGGCGCTCCCATTAGGCAAGGTTAGGCACTTGCCTAGGGCGCCGGGCTCTGGAGGGCGCCACAGTATTCTTAAATACTTTAAAACTGTGCGGCGACCGCTGACCATACCTGTCACGGCCGCCGCACAGCATTCAGATGGACGGGGAGGGGGGGAAGAGGCTATTTTGTCACCACCGCCGCCTCTCTGCTCCGTCTCCTCCCCTCCACTTACTAGTGTCAGTGAGTGGAGGGGAGGAGACGGCGCGATTTTTGCGGGGGGGTGGGGGGGGGCGCCGCTTTTTTAAAAATGCCTAGGGCGCCGTGGACCCTAGCAACGGCCCTGACAGGACAGCATACAAAGCCACAATGCTGTACTATATGAAAACCTCAGATGTATTAGTACAAGAGCCCATTCACATGTTAATTAGTCACAACCAGGTTCATAAATATGAGCGAAGAACGTGTGAGTGGGTTCATGCGCAAATTTAAAGCGATATGCACATTTTTTTATAAGAAATTGGCAAATGCCCCAATCCTTAATTTCTGAGTGTGTGAAGAACTCCCTTTTTGTTACATATTGTTATAGACTTCTGTGCTTTCCTAAGCTTATGCAACCTGTGTCTCTAGGTGTGGTGGAATTACATGCGCCCCTAAGGCATGCTGACACTTGTAGTTCCAAAGCAGCTGGACAGCTACAGGTCGTCAACTACCTTGCCCCGCCTGTAAATAAATAAATAGGGGGGGGGGTTGGATGGGAAGCATCCCCCTGCCCCAAAATCCAAACCAAATCTAGGCTGGTATTAGCTAAATCAGAAGACCCTCTCAGACCCCCCAAAGATGCTGATTCCAGCTCTAGACTATGCCAACCAGGGCTGGTGGTGCTATAGCAGGGCAACCTGCAGCATAGGGTCCCCCTGCCATAGTATCAGCCAGCACAGGGTTGAATTTCCTATGCGGATCAGGCTCGCAAAGAAAAATGTATCTTCCCCCACTTGGAAACACCAGCCCCAGGGGCAGGCTGGGGGGCAGGGGGGCATCTGCCCCTTGGCCCTGTCCTATGGTGGGCTACCTTGGGCTGGGTCACTGGGCCACCTGCATTTTTGTCCTTTAAAATGTTCCTATTAGGCTGCTGAGTGGCGATCGCCCCCCCCCCCTAGCAGACACTTGCTACCGACGGCTGCACAGTATGTGCAGGTCCGTCCAGCCGTGACAGGCAGGGACAGTGTGCTGCCCGGCTGCTCTGAAACACAATCAGAGCAGCCGGGCAGCACACTGTCCCTGCCTGTCACGGCTGGACGGACCTGCACATACTGTGCAGCCGTCGGCAGCCTAAACTGTTAGAAAGGGGCGTGGCCTAACCCCCCCCTAAATCGCCCCGGGTACGGTAGTTTTCTAGATCCACCCCTGCTGCTGAGTTGAGTCTTGGTCCCTCTGGGCTAAAATTTTCCAGCCCTCCCCTGACCAGCTCTGTGCTGATAGCAGTCGGGTTATCAGCACAGGGCTGTGGGTTAATAAGTAAAAGTTTTCCATTGTGCACTACTGAATGCCCTGGCCACCTTAAAAGAACTACAAGTGCCAACATGCCCTGGCATCCAGGGTCTGTGGAGAACTGTAGTGTACCTTGTGAAAAGTTTTAAAAAATCCACACACCAGTAAAAAAAACAAAATAAAACAAAAAAACTACCCTTTAACCAGTTTATTGCCTCACCTAAATCCATGGATGAAGGCTGGTACCTCTGGAATCTTAAGAGACCTGAGACTCTGCATACTATGCAAATTGTGTACTCTTCACAGTCTACAAATTCAGTGTAAATTATGTCTAACTTATACCTCACAGCGCTGGGATCATGAGTTAGATTCCTAACCATGGCCTCATCTGTGTGGAGTCTGTATGTTCTCCCTGTGTTTGCGTGCGTTTCTCCAGGTGCCCCAATTTTCCGTGTGTGTGTGTGTGTGAATTTAGACTGTAAGCCCCAATGGGGCGGGGACTGATGTTAGTGAGGTCTCTGTACAGCGCTTCGGAATTAGTAGCACTATATAAATAGCTGATGATGATAGGGCCCTGAATGTAAAGTAATGGCTGCACATAATAATCCAATTTCCTCCAAATCTACATATTGATAGTTTAAAAATATATCTGCTGTGTCTGATTCAAATAAATTATCTGGAACCAAAAACGATTAAGAAATGCATGAAAAAAAAAATATAGTCTCTAACAATAAAGTTGAGCCATAGCAACAACCAGCGAGCTGCTTAATGCTTTGCACACATATGGAGGGACAGTTAAGTATAGATCTGTCTTCCGAGCACAGACACATTCTGTTCAGCTTCAAGTACTTGCCCAATTTTTTCTGTCTGATCTCAGGGCAGCCAGAATAAACAAGCTTCCTAGTGAGCTCACTTATACTGAACATTCTCTCTTAGTAACACTGAGATTTATGGGTAGACTGAGCAACATTCATTTTCAGCAGACACTTTTAACATAGCTTTCTGCTCACAAGGCTGGAGCTGCCTGCTGAGAAATAAGATGGTGTTATATAAATGAAGGACATTGTTTTGTCATCGTTTATAATAATAATAACCAAGCCCAGAGCATGCACAAGGCTATCCAGACAACCAGGGGAGGGCTGGCAAATTTTACCCCGGAGGGCAAGACTCGACTCAGGAGCCTATTTAAAAGGGAAAAAAGTGCAGGTGGCCCAGTGAACCAGCCCAAGGTAGCCCACTATGGGACTGACCCTGGGGGGCATATACCCTATACCCCATATACTCTGCCCTCCCCCCTCCCCCCCATCCCCAGCCCAGCCTGCTCCTGCAGACAACTATCTAGGGCCTGAGACTATTAGGGGCATAACTAGGAAATTGCTCTGTACCTGCTTTCAGTGAAGTATCTAATCTCACCTAGGGAGGAGTTCTCTGTACAGCGCTGCGGAATTGGTGGCGCTATATAAATAAATGGTAATAATAATAATTTGTAGGTTGAATCATTTAGATCAGGGTCTGATTTAGCATGAGGCCCAGAAGTGGCTCTTTGCTTACACAGCACATATATTAAAAGTTTTCGCTTGTTTTTTTTTTTGTATAATTGACAATGAAACTTAAGGAATGAGAAAAACACAAACTTAGAGGTTGGGAAATGTTACATTACCTAATTTTGGGGTAGTTCAGCAAGGGGGCAGCAGGCAAATTTTCTGATCTGATTTTTTCATTTATTTTTTCCTTTCCTTTCACATATTATCAAACAAGCCAGTGTAGTGTAATTTACCAGCATTATGAAGGAATATTATTTAGCTAAAACTTTGAGTTCTTCTCTGAGGAATTATTGACCATCAATATTGGTATTAATTCAGAAGCCGCCCAAACAGTTCACTCTCCCTCACTCCCCATTCATTATAATGCTTTATAAAAATCTAAGTATAGAGATACTTCTGCATTTTTAAAATATATATATATATATATATTGTTATTGAAGCATTGTGTTACAATTCAAGGATAATAAACATATGTAAGCCATGATCATTCAAGGTTATATTACAAGAACAAAAAATAAGCTATCATAGTAGACATAATATCAAGGAGCAGTTTCCTGTAACTCAGCTCTCAACCAATGAGAATGTCATAGATTCTGAACTACAGAGAACAACTTTGTATGATACCATTTGGAAAGAATCAGGAAGAAAGGAGGTCTAAGGTCTTATAATTATTGGGGGACCATCTTTCACAGTAGGACTGAAGGATCTTCCACAAGGTTACAGAGTTCATACCATGTAGTATGACTTAGACAGTCACATAGCAGGTAGAGAAGTGACAAGCAGGGGAAAGAAGTGGGGTTAAGTGGCACAAGGTTTTGGGAGTGCAAGGGGAAGAAATAAAACAGGGAAAAGGGATATGTAGGGTATTTTTGCAGCAGATACCCCTCAATTATTTCTAATTACGCTGTCACTGTGTAGCAATAGGCTACGTTCCAAGATAGTGGTTCAATAGTACAAAGTCTGAGTGCAGCTACACAATGCAGTAGAGGTTTGGGAATCAGCCACTTAATGCAGAGCCAGGCAAGTAGAAAAAAGCCAAGCAGATCTGGTGTGATGTCCTGGTGGATGTCTGAAAAATTATCCTCATGGTGGCTCAATCATTCTCCTGGTAAAGGGCCTCCGAGTGCAGTAATTATAAGGCTATACCAGGTGGGTCGGCCAATGACCAGCTGAGGCTGCAGCTGTTAGGCAGAGTCATTCAATTCCCCAATAAAAGGCACCTAGGGGGAAATTCACTGTGAGCCAAATTCACATAGAAACTCTGATGTTCAGCAGTGAGTGGGTTGAGTCCTGTAAATCCAGGTAGGTGCAGACTGACTGCTATGGGTGCAAAATGGCAGCCACACCTGCTTGGTTCATGACGGGGAGAGTGGTCCAGTGAGGACTGTTTTGGAGATTGTCTCCCACAATTATCCATAGACCCTATTTGTGATTGAATTCTGTGGTCCTAAATGCTCAGTTCTTGAGGCAAGTGTGTCAGTCCTGGGGATAACTACTTCAAATGCAGCCTCAGGTTTTTTTACTTCTTCTGCTCCTAGGCGAGTAGGCCAATGAGCAGCCGAGGTTGGATAGGCCCTACATGGATTCCATTACGCCAGCTGCAACATTGCCCGGAGTGAAGTTGGGTAGCAGTTATCTAATTCAGCAGGCCTTCAGAAATCGCCAGTTCCCTAGCAATAGACACTGATGTGGACAATGGGTTATAAACCCAGATTCAAATAGATATCCCTACTATTACAGATAGTAATGTGGTCTCTCTATTTAATTGTAAAATGGGTTCCTGGCACGTATTGCCTAAAATAGCATGTAAACCTGTTCAGTCTGTGTCTGGGGAAGCAGTCCAGTAAAAGCTTTTTTGAGGGCTGCCCCCCACTATTATCCACAGCCCCTTTTTATGGCTGAGTTCTAAGACCCAGTATGCTTAATTCTTGGAGCGACTGTATACCAGTGTATGTGATAGTCCCAAGGAGTAGCTGACAGGTGGTGTCACTGGTTAGTATTCATTAGAAGTCTCACCACTCTTTGGTTTAATTGAAGGTAGCACATCCCACTCTTTCCAGAAATACCTGTACTGCCACTTGGCATAGTGAGGGTAAGCTGTTCCACCAGACAGCAAAGCAATGGTTTCTCTCTGACTGGGAGGCGGAGCCTACAATACTCACTTCCTTCCTGTCGTGCTCGTCCCATCAATCGTCCACCGCAAATGGATCCTGTCTGGTTAGTCCTCCATAGTATATAATTAGGGTAGTAGATGTAGAGGTTATATCAAACGCCACCACACCACAGATCATGCCCAGATTAGGGCTGAAATCCAGCCAAGTACTTAGTAGAACAAGAAAATTCTAACATCGCTGGGTGCACTGTGGTTTTGTGTTATAACTACTATGTCTCTGGATTAATCTTACACCAGGGTTGGGATAATTTAAGATTCAAATCTCACTCTCAGGAGCCCTGCTAAAAAGCGGCCATATAGTAGTCCTACTTCTACGTTTTACAATGTTGGTAAAAGTCTGATGCAGATTTAAAAGGATTTTCAATAATGGCGTCACCTTTTCTAATTCTGTATTCTTACACACACACACACGTTCTTTCACACTTCTATATGGCAAATGGTGACGTTCCAACTAATGACGAACTGCAAGTACTAATATGTCCAGTTAGTCTGCTTACAGATGTGCAGCTGAAGAGTCAAGGGTTGCATAATCCTGTTCTGTATCATCTATCCTTTATGTCACACCTTTTTCCAAAGTGCCCTATGCCAGCCAAATACACAAAGAATGCACCATATACTCCCCTCTACTGTATCTTCCAAGGGGCACACTATTTGCCCAAACACAGTGGTGGCCAAATCTGACCATACTGCAAAGCCTTGAAAAAACCTAGTGAAACGCGCGTCGGCGTTGTCGCTGTGTAACTCTCTGATCCAGTTCTATTTATGATTCTATGACATATTTAATAGGCTCCTTATACCCAAAGCTAACGTGGCTCAAATAGGTAGCTAGCAATACACTGCCCGTAACTCTCTCTAACTATCTCAGAATAGTAACAGTGAATATGAGTCTCTAATGGATCCAGATTAGCGGAGACATGTTCATTGACCAATAGACACTATCTTTATTTTGGGAGACTTTATCATACTTAGTGGAGGAAGAGATAGCATTGTCAGCCAGATATTATCAAATAACCTGAACGATTAGATAGGGCTGTGTTGATGCACTATACATCTGCTATAGAAACCAGTATGAGATACTGCTAGTAATAGCCTCAGTGCAGGATATTTAGCATAGATAATCCATGCAAGGCTTATTCTACCTATATTAGATGAGAACAAGTAATGCCATTGATTTGATGATCTCTGAGTGGTCTTTATTAATAATAAGACCAATTATCTCCCTGAATAATCAATATGTGATCACACAATAATCACAATAAGGGGGATTCCTGAGTTAAGGAGAAAATAAAACGCTATAGATGACCCACTATTATATGGTTCATATCCAGAGCCGGATTTAGACCTCATGGGGCCCTAGGCAAGATACTGGTTTGGGGCCCCCTCCCTGAAAAAATCCATAGCACTATAGCTTTTTAGCATAATATATACCTCTATTCAGGGGCTGGCTGGCAGACTTTAGCCCGGGGGGGAGCATATAGCACTGGTCCATAAATAGCGGCCCATTTTTAAAGGGTGGTCTCACCGCCGGCCCTCTGGGGACTGCTGGGCCCTAGGTAATTGCCTAGGTTGACTAGTGGTAAATCCGGCCCTGGTCATATCTAGAATTACTTTATTATATACTCCTCTGGATAAAGAGTGCTTCCAGCGTATTTTATCTCACGTTCACTTTATGCACAATAGTCACTTTATATTTCGCTACTTCCGATATTTTAAATGTATCAATAAAAGTTACGTTTTACTGATTGATATACGGTATCTATTACATAATCCCTACGATTTTGGAAGTCGCAGTGCATCCATATTAAAACACCAACTCTCTTTTCTTTCTTTTGTAAAAATTGCTATATCTTGGTGTCATTAGATAGCACCCCTCATATCTCTATTAGGAGGATAAATTGTAATATTCTAAATGAAGAGGGAGTCTTTCAGTAATCTGTGCGATTGAATTTCCTTTTACGAGTACTCATACTGCAAAGCAGCCAGATCACACAGAGGACAGCCAAGCTGGATAGACACTGCAGGTGTGATTTCTGTAGTGATATTACAGCAACTGAAAGTCCCGATGGGCATGATGCCAATTCATGTGTTCACAAGTTTTCACCCGATGGGTTATCTATAACACTTTTACCAATGACTGAAAAGAAAAGAAAGACACAATGAGCATGCTGATTCATGTGCACAGGTTTACAGGATTTACCTTCAGATCTGTGCTCTTCATCTCTCATAACCATCTGTCGAAAAGATTGTGTCTCAGTAAACTCTATGGAGATCTGCCTACACTACTGGTTGTGAGTGCGTACACACTTCCACATTTGTCCAACATCGTTCCATCATTGATAGCAATTTTTAGTCCGTTTTAAAATCAAATTAAATGATACCATGTGCTTTGGTACAATAAAACATGATTGTGGGAGTGTACACACTAGTGGACCTAAAAGTCAATTATCGCGTGATTGGTCGGACAATTAGTTGAAAAACCTGTAGTGTGTATCCAGCTTTAGTTTGGATGTAATGTGATCCCACACACAAGAGGTCATCCGCAGGCTGCAGTTATGGGAATGAGTGAGGATAACCTAACATCAAATGGATCATTTACTGCTATCATTATGGAGCCAAACACATTCTAAATTTGGGCCAAGTTTCCATTACTGCAGGTGAAATTGGAAAAATAGAATAAACAGCATTCATTTGTTTCTCTTCTAATTTATCTTTTGCTTATTATTTGATACTACTTTGCCAATTATAAAAATACATGTTTTCTAACCAAAATGGTTTGTATTTGTATTCCATTAATCCATTGGAATGTTCCATACAAATGTAATGATATGAATGCAGGGTCACATACTGTAGAGTTTTGTTCTTAAGGCTTCCATCATTCCAAACTCAGGATGACTTATTTTTTATCTGCTGTATTATTAAAAATATTGTATGATTAAGTTGTATTCTGTGGCCTGAGATCTTAAGAATCTACAGTTGTTGCAGCCCGATCTCAACTGAGATCCATGGTGGTGGGCCCAGGAGCGGTCTGGGGCAGGGGGGCATATATAAGGTACTAACACCACTATACTCTTCACTCATTATCCTAAGATACATATAAAATGTAATAAAATGCAAATCTACTGGAGACACAATCATTCATTTCCAGATCTGTTCTATTATAATTGACTGTCTCCATAAAACCTCCCAAAATCTAATATGACAATTACAAAATTTCTACGAATCTATTTTTTTCAATAAAGGACTTATATATTTTACTCAAGAAATCCCAATTTTTCAGAAATAAACCCTATATGAAGCATTAATCTGATTAATACCCTCTCTAATACGGTATATCTAAGAGCGTACCGTATATTACATCATTTGTTGTTATGTGGGAACATTAATAAAAACCGATGCACAGGACAAGGTGTATAACCCATAACTACCACATGGTTCTAAATGTAAAACTTCTACTACAGGTTAGAAAATTAGAGTGAACATCTGGTTGGTTGCCATGGTTTCCTCTTTATCCTGTATTCCATTTATCATAAACGGTCCCCATTGCGTTTTAAATCCGCAGAGTGAAATGTGTATATAATTATGTGCACAGGACCAAGAGCCAAACAATATTTTTGTTTTTCACTTAGATCCCTGATTTATGTATTAGTGGTTTTTCCCTAATATAAACCAAGTGATAAATAAAATAACAGAATATACCCTGACTGATATACAACAACAACAAAATACCACAAAATGACAAGCGTAAAACTACAAAAACAATAACAGATTCTGCACCCCATCATTGGTGAACAGCAGATGGGGTATGTTTGTGTAAATAATATATATTTAAATACAAAATACATTATAAATAATAAAAAAAACAGTTCTATCACACCATAAAAATTTTATTAAAAATTGAAATTTTACTTCACTTTAAGAAACACTTTACGTTAAGTGCCCTTTCAGAAAAATGATGGCAAACATGGATATTTCTTTTACACTGTTATACCCTACACATAGAAATTGTGCAAAACACCACATATCACAATTTTTGTTTTCCACTCATTTTACCCCCAAAAAATGAAAAATATTTTTGTTAAGCTTTACAAATTTAACTTATTTTTTATCTTTACAGTATACAATATACAAATGATGGACCCCCTGAATTAAGTTTGTCAGAGAAAATCGTCCTTAACAGGCTTGTGCAATGGGTGTATTTTGGGAACATACAAGTCACTCAAGAATAAAATATTTTTAGTGACATTTGAGAGAAAGAAAAGGCTTAAGCCCAGATTATGGCTATACAAGTTAAATGGCTTCGTTAAAATTATCGTTTCCTCATGATGTCAGAAATTTTCTAGAGACACACTGACATGGTTTAAAATTTTAAGAAGTTGGAGCAATTAAAAGACAATGAAATCTCAAAAAGCAGATAGAATGAAGTATGTAGTTAAAACGTGGTTTTAAACGTTACTCTTCTTTTCTCCTGTACCTTTATTAAAAAGCATTTACTTCTCACATACTGGAAGCCAAAGACATACCTCCCAACATTTATAAATGCTAGAAGCCCCGTCCTGCCCCAAATCACCCACTTTTGGGTGAACTCCACCCCTTTTGAGCTCTGTGACTCCTGACAGTTGGGAGGTATGCAATGAGTTAGATCTATGAAGGTTTATGCTTCTGTGCACTGCCCCTTCTCTCCTTCCCCATCCCAAAGGGAAGTTAAGGAGAAGTGTCATCCTCTAAAAATAACTTCAACATGCTTGCTATCAGCAAATTGGTGTGACAGAGAGCAGGCTTGACGGATAATTAGCTTAGTAATGCACAGCATTTGGTACATATTAATGACTTGATCTTTAAGGAATAGTTTTATTCTTTTACAGGCCACATCTTTTTTTTAACCCCAAGTCTCCCATTTATCCCTTCCATTGAGCCTCCTCTTGTATTACAAAGAGGGATACATTGCTTTTCTAGCTGCCAAAATGATCTCCCGGGCTGTTTAATTCTACATAATGCTATCATCTGTGTCCAATGTTGTAAATTACAGCGATCATCTGCATATTGTACCTGCCATCCCACGTCATTTCACAGTATGATAAAGTTCTGCTTTCCCCAATTATTTTGTGGTTGAAACCATCTGGGCTACAACAATTCATCAGTATTAAATGTTAATATCAATTATTTAGTTCTGCTGAATGTATTTCCTTTGCAAAACTAACTGGAGATGAGCGGAATGCCGTCATGCAGTGAAATGGCTCAGGTTAGCAGGAATGCACCTGGTCTATTATAAGAAATGTGAGTGCTCTTGTGGCTTTGTATAGTGTGTCTGTGTCTATGTGCATTTTCCTAAGAAGGACCAGATTTACCATTAGGTAAAAGCACTAGTACCCAGGAGCGGCTAGGCTGCAGTATCCATGTTTAACTTTTTTTTCTTCATCGGTAAGGAAAAATTAGTTAAGAGAATAAGAATCAATCACTAAGGTGAGAAAACATTATATTAACCAGATGTGGGGTGGACATTATATATCTGAGGAGGGACTGTTTAGGCTACATACTATTCTGCGGCTGGTAACTGTGGCATTGCTTAGGGTACGGTCTTATTCCGAATCTGGTTGGATGGAAAATAAAGAGGCGTCTCTATACTAATATCTATCAGAAATTTGAAGACATTGGATGTATTGTGCAACCTATATCAACCAATCAGATTATTGCTCTTAGTTTGCCAGGCAACAAACTTGGCCCAAATATCTGATCAGTTGCTAAGTTGCAAACAATACAATATTAAGTTGAATTAAGAACTGTGTTCACAACATTGGTGGCAATGGGGGTGTATACGGTGGTATGTCATACCGCCAATTCTCCCACTGCCCTCATTGTAATACTATCACATTCCATTCACTTACATTATATATACAGTATATACAGTGGTAGAAGTGGAGTGTATACGGTGGTATGTCCTACCGCCACTTCTCCTACTGCCCTCATTGTAATACTATCACATTCCATTCACTTACATTATATATACAGTATATACAGTGGTGGAAGTGGAGTGTATACGGTGGTATGTCATACCGCCAATTCTCCCACTGCCCTCATTGTAAAACTACCAAATTTCATTCACTTACATTCCCGTTACATTTTTCATACCACCACTTCTAAATGTCCACTTCAACCACTGGTTCCCAACATACATAGTAGGAAAAAATTCTTAAACTTCCATTGGGCGGTATTATCAAAATATAATTTTAAAATATATTAAAATAATGCATAATATTCATTCTATGTATTGTTTTGCTCTTTTGTTCATCCTGCTATATTTGTGGCTTAAAAATACCCTTGTTCAATCTGCAAATGTCAATGCTGTAATTGAAATCGAGGATCTTCTCTTTATACATGTCTAGCAAAATCAGAAATTAGCCTCATTGTTGACAAAGAGCCAGAACTGTTGAAAGCTCACATCTGATTTGTTGCTATGTGTTTTAGTTTACTTGGAACTCATACTTAGTGGCTTATGTAATAACTTATGTAATAACTTGCTGCAAAGGGCAATTCTGTGCTGTGATCACAGCAACCAATCCAATATCTGCTTTGAGCAAGTGGCGGGAGAGTAAGAGGACCTAGTATTTGGCCAGCTGCTGTTATCTGTAGCCAGAGCCGAGTTAGGCATTCGACACTGTAGACGTTGCTCTTACTGTTTATTTTGTATTTTATTTTCGTCACCAAGGAAAGATTAACTGGGGGTCTAGGAAATCTTGACTGATATGATGAGTTCATCTGGTGAAGGGACAATGCCACTATATTCTGATCTGTGACAGAACCAGTGAAACGACAGAATGTTCATCATGAGTAAGGGGGTAGCTAGTGGATAGGGCAGAGCTCGGGGTGCCAGGTGTGCCAACAGCTTTTACTGATAAACATCTGACATGCCCCCACATGGCACTCTCCTAATGTTGTGTGACCATGTGCTCACCTCCTCCTCACTTCCTGCACCTATGTCAGGAGGTATGATTTGGCTGTGGGTGCAGCAGATCATTACTCCTTAATATTATGTGCACCTTTATCATGTAAACTTTTTGATTTGTCTATTAACTTTGGTCACATATGAAATTGCAGATAGATGATATTGTTGTACTAAAGGAGTATTTTCTATGTTACCTGATACACATACCACAATTATTATTATTTTATTACTAGTTATTTAGAATTATTATTTCTAGCTTTGTACCTGAAACTGTGTAAGAGTTGTGGTCTTTTTTAATTTGATTTATTAATTGTATTTTTGGAAATAAAATAAAAGCAAAAATAGACTTTTGTACCACAAGTGGAATCAAAATATTACATTTAAAAAGTGGTGGCAAAATATTTGTTACACTGAGCTACTTTCTGTACCCATTAGTAGCAGCTTGAACAATACAGTATACTATTACCATACACAGCATTTTAAATTGAGCGGTCAGCTACATTCATCTCTGAATAAGTCCTGAGGCTTTAAAGAACATGTATTACCTACACACAGTGCAGGCAGCCATTTTGAGGACCAACAGTCATGAGAAGGCAGCCGACCAATTAGGAGCAAGTGACACCACAGGCTGACCTCTGACAAATATTTGTGCCAACCACAAAATGGCTGCCTCCACTGTATGTGTGGGTAGGCGACAGATGCAGTATAAAATCTATGGCACATCCATTCATAGTTTATTATGCATTAATTATTTGTTTTAAACCGTAATGAGTTAACATGAGTGCTATTGTTGTGTTTCAGGCCTGAAATAAGCATTAAATAAGCTTGTGTGATTGCACTGTCCTGCATGATTGTCTGCATGATTGTCAATGTTAAATATAAACATGTTATTTGCACTATAATTAATACACTTCAACAGGAAAAAAAAATCCCTATACCTGCTATACCAGAGTATACTAAAACCTGGTCTTTGCTGAAGTTGTGTCCAGCAAAGAGTAGGGTAATGGCTCAGGCATTTTAAGCTAAAATAAGTATTCTGCCCCCCCACCCACCCCTCCAAAAAAAGAAAACATACACACATTCATTATAAAAACAACAACAACGTTTTTGCTATTGTGATTCCACATGCATTTTACAATAAAGCTGTTCAACGTCTTTCTTGCCAAGTAGTCTCTAAGTCCCGTAAAATGCAATATTTAGTGTACTTCTCAGTCTGTTCCCTCACAGCAGAGAGGTGATATTGTCCTAATTTTCAGTCAGATAAATATGGCTCAGCTTATACTGTCACTGCCGGGTACATCATCTGTTCTGGGTTGCTGTGAGGATATGGAGATTGCATTTGTCTGTATCCACCTTGTAGCCCATCCAGAAAAGGTGGCATAGGAGTCATGGGTACAGAGTCATGAGGTACAGCATATCCCACAAACTGAGGGTGAAGATATTGTCCTTGGTGCGGAACCATCTGGGTCGCCTGTTGACAGTTTAACACCGAGTAATTGGTCGGCATGTTTACATAGACATTATTCATGGCTCCCTCTGGCAAACAGCAGTTGGTCTGTGACCTCGTTGGAGGAGCCCTTGCCCCCGAATTGGCACTGGAACTTGAGCTGGTAGCCGTGCTGGACTGGCGAGAGGACGAGCCCCGGGAGGTGTTGGCACTTGATATCATAGGGATGGTCTCCATGAGGCGGTTGCTTCCGGGCGCTCTGCTCTGCTGGGGTTCCTGCTTCGGTCTCAGGCAGCGACAGCAACAAATGGCTACCAGGGAGCCCAAGATGATGAAGGCAACAAATACAGATCCGACAATCAGAAATGGCACGTAGATGGGAACTGAAAGAAAAGAGGAAATCGTCAGTTTTAAAGTGAGGAAATTAATATGAAGTAAATATTACAGCACAAGCCATGCATGGATTCAAATAGGCACGCAAGGCACAGATTACAACAAACACCACTAAAATAAGAAGAAACAGACAACAAGTTGCAGCTCAACAACATCACAGCCACACTGTTTGTGTGGTTTTTCTCCGGGTGCGTGTCAGGGAATTTAGACTGTAAGCTCCAATGGGGCAGGGTCTGATGAGAATGATTCCATTTAATAGAAAAAGAGCGCGTCCAAGATGGCTGCCTGCAACAATGTAAAGTGCTTTAATGAGTCCAATTGGGAGAAAGGTGCTATGCAACAGATAATTATTATTATTTTAGGGTCTCCCGTTAGTGCAATCATAGGAACCAGCTTTGTGGGTGCTTGAGTACCCCCAGTGTTTTTGCCACTAGCCACAGCCATTCATGGAATTTTTCAGTCATGAGGGGGAAATTACCATTTTAAAATATTTGCTCCTATGTCCCCAAAAATAACAATATAGGATTTTCTAGGGTGAGTGAAAAAATAAAGTTATTCCAACAAAACCTAATACTGCGCTAAAATGCACAAAAAATATGGGGCCTCCGGAGGTGTAATTTTGGACCCTGGCAGTGAAAGGGTTAATAAGGGGGTGAAGACCGCACGTACTGGGAGGAGCCTTCCCACTGTACAGTACATCACACTCGGAATTCTGACAGTTTGTAATATAATGATCACATGAGATTAGTGTTACAGCCTTCAGTCCACAGAATATTTATAGGTCTTAGGGTTTTCTTTACATCAAAGATGATTGGCTCATCTTTATTTATATAACAGAAATAGAATGTAATGAAAGTCCCAAAAGAGCAGGTTTAATCAATACAATAGAAGGAAAAAAATAATAGCCAAGGAATATAACGACTATAGGACTTCAAAGGATTAATAGTGCTTACAAAATAAAACAATATTTTTGCTTTTGGCCAAGCAGTCCTAGCGCTGCTTACATCCTGCTAATTGAGTAAGCTCCAATTGCAAATCCCAAAATGAAACCAGCATGCATAAACAGAGGCTGTAATTATACAAGAGGATTCTGTGCATTAGACAGGTGGTATAATTTCACTTATTGAAGCAATTTTTTCATTAGTACACTACAGTTGCCTCGGACACAGGAAAGGCAAAGAATCAAATAACAGGAAAGGAATCTTAATGATAACGAGAATGTTTCCACTCCTGTAGGACTGGCTGCTGTGACGGTGTGGCAGCTTACGCTGCAGACTGTGGCCCCATTCTGCAGGGAAGACGGCCTGGCTGTTTTCTATGCGTAACGCCATTTGACAGCGTTGGGATTTAACCTAGGAAATTAGTCAGGCATCTGCTTCTCTCCGTATATGAAATATGGCACTCGATATTGATATTTAATATCACAACCGATATTTTAATCCCTATAATGTTCAGTTTAGTGTAACAGGATTACACAGAAATTGTTTCCAGAATTTTCTTTTCTTCGGCTTAGTTTTTCACAGGAGCCTGTATATTCAGCAACGTTTTACTGCAATAGAAATCTGCTATTTTCCATTTGTCACCATTACCAGTTTATTGTCAAGATTAGTCAAATTAGGAATGTAAGCACCAAAACATTTAAATCATGAGTAATTCATTTAGTATTAATGAAAAACAGGGCCAGACTAGGGGGTATATTTACTAAACTGCGGGTTTGAAAAAGTGGAGATGATGCCTATAGCAACCAATCAGATTCTAGCTGTCATTTGTAGAATGCACTAAATAAATGATAACTAGAATCTGATTGGTTGTTATAGACAACAACATATCCACTTGTTCAAACCCGCAGTTTAGTAAATATACCCTCAGGTCTCAAAAGTGGGACAGGCAATCAAAGTACACCAGAGCACATTGTCATTGCCAGATTGCTATAGTGATGAAAGCCTCTAAATATTTGACTACTGACTACTTGTGTGGAGCAACAATTAGTGAATCTGGTGCAATGTGTGAATGAAAGAGACAGGAAGTCTGTGGCAATAGTGGAACAGGAAGAGGAGGGACTAACTACTAATGTTAGCATTTACATATTTCAATTAAATGGACTTTTAGACATATTCTATTTACAAATCTTAATTATATCCCTTGCATTAATGTCTTCTACAACAAAGGACTCTGGATTATTTCAGATCATATTACTTATTATGTCTGACTGTAAGGGGGGAGATTAAATTCAGCATGACATGTCCCGGAACAGTCTGCGGAGACACATCAACGTAATATTGAGAATAGAATCTCTGCTCATTTTCCTCGTGTTCCATAGAGGTGAAAAATGAGCGGAGATTCCTTACCGTAATGATCAGAATGTGCACATACAAACATCAAAGAGATGTTAGGCAGCATCTCGCCCCCTTAGTGTTTTAAAAGGGGTGGCAGAATCACGTTAGTTAAGGCAATCAGCGAGGAGGCTCAGAAGTAGTAGGGCAACTGTGCCCCAACATTTTAATATTCCCACAGAAAAAAGGGAAAGTACAATAATGTGAACAATATGTGAACTGTGTTAAAGCTGCATTATGGTAACCCACCCCTCTAGCCATATTTCCCGGGTCCCCGACGATGCTATCATTAGAGATCCTGTAATCCTGCTCACACGCCTCCCATCCGGATTTCGGCCCACAGGGACTGTGGGAGAAATGGAGGAGCTTTAAGTTTTAAAATTATAATTTGAGATTTCCACTCCAGAGTCATAGGTGGACATGGGAACTTTTGAGAACAACAACACCAATAGATCACTGAAAATTAACGTTATTGTCTTTTACATTTTTTTAATCATTCCATATTAATTTCTTGGCCATAAAATAGCTGTTTTTACAGTGTGTAGATGGCAGCCTGACGTTAACATCAACGGGGCTGAATCAGCAATGGCTAGCACGATGGCTAAGTAGTTAGCACTTCTGCCTCACAGCACTGGGGTCATGAGTTCAATTCCCGACCATGGCCTTATCTGTGAGGAGTTTGTATGTTCTCCCCGTGTTTGTGTGGGTTTCCTCCGGGTGCTCCGGTTTCCTCCCACACTCCAAAAACATACTAGTAGGTTAATTGGCTGCTATTAAAAAATGACCCTAGTCCCTCTCTATGTCTGTCTGCCTGTGTGTGTTAGGAAATTTAGACTGTAAGCTCCAATGGGGCAGGGACTGATGTGAATGAGTTCTCTGTACAGCGCAGCGGAATTAGTGGCGCTATATAAATAAATGGTGATGATGATGATGATGATGTATGTCTGCTAAGATACACATTTCTGTACTGCATCTGCGCACATAAAATACCTACACAAATACGTCTCTTTAGTAAACATATCTCTTGCGGGTGCTGCAGGGCGGTGCAGCGAGACACAATGATGATGAGGATAATCAGCAGCGCTCTCTAGCTGCAGACTGACCATCCATTCCCGCTGCCGCTATATTATATCAAGTCGTGGATGTTGCATTACCTAATTGAGGGCTCCATCTGGACTCAGGCAATAAGATCCCCATTGTGCTTTCAAAGGCGAAAACCACAGATGCTGTTTAATATAACTTTAGTTCATTTTTATTTAATTTAACGTAATATAATTTAATTTGCATTTTATATTTGTGTTTGTGCTTAATTACATGTTATGCTGAAAGTGCGACTTTTACATTTATTAATAATTTCTTAACTCCCAACAATTGTACATAGAGAGAAGGATAGAAACATAATGATAAAGCATTTGCTGTACACAATAAACTACAACGTTACCTCTCATTTAACAGAAAAAACATTGTACTTTATCTTTTCTTTAAATGGTTTTACCCCTGACAGCTCCACTTCTGGCTCTCAGCTCTTTCTTAACAACATTCAAGACAGAAAATCTAACCCACTCCTGTATAAAATTACACAAGACTGTTTAAAAAAGAAATATTTTGGGTGTGATGCTAATGAGATCCTACATTTGGGAGTCTTGCTGCTGTTAATAAATTAAGTTGTGAAAGACATTATTTCCTATAATTACCACATGTCTGGTTGTTCTTTAGAGAAAACAGGTGTCTGCAATATACACTTAAGGTTACTTCTAATCAGCTCCTTCACTATCAGTGTAATGTGTATCAAACTCAGAAACTAAGGGGTATATTTACTAAACTGCAGGTTTGAAAAAGTGGAGATGTTGCCTATAGCAACCAATCAGATTCTAGCTGTCATTTTGTAGAATGTACTAAATAAATGAGAACTAAAATATGATCGGTTGCTATAGGCAACATCTCCACTTTTTCAAACCCGCAGTTTAGTAAATACACTCCTAAAAGTTATTTTTAAATGCATACAAATGCTGAAGTGCCACACGTGTGTATATTTCTGTGCATTTACACTTTAATAATATGAACTTGTATTACAGCACCAAAAAGCCGATGAAGTCCCTTCGCTCTCGTGATTTAGGAAGAGATGAGGCTACAATTTGTTATGGGGTGGTCTCATAATAACTAGGCCTGGATGTTAACAAGACGTTTTAATGCGCTTTCAGTGATAGACAACAATTCAACAAATCGGCACATAAAGCGTTTGCACTGATGAGCTTCAAGAACAGGTGTGCGCACCGTTATATGCCCTTGGCGGACAAACAGGTGCGTTTGCACAGAATGTAATGTGCTAAGCGGAACATTGACTTCAGCAATGACAACAATGTGCTGCTTTCTCTATATTAATACTAAAATTGGTTCAAAGTCTACAACTATGCTAATTAAGGCTTTAAAGATAATTGCTGATTAGTGACCCTGGAAATGAAGAGAATAACCTGTTTTGAGACCGGAGTCACAATAAGTCAACAAGAGGTTGATTGCACATGAAACAGCTGTTCTTATTACTATGGTAATCCTCAGGGTTTCCAATGTCTACAACCCCTTCATCTTCTCGGAGATCACACAAAAGAGAGAAATGTTCACATTGCTGGCAGGCAATACGATAATTGGTGCAAAAGGATAATACTGTCAAAATCGTAGCACTTCATCAAACATTCCTTAAATACTTGTGTTTATAGTGTTGATGTTTCTAATAAGTTTCTGCAATGCACAAGACTAAGCAAGGTTAATGGGTAGAATACTAGAAGCCACTGTTGGCTCTTAGCATTCTGAATATAAAGATGTATCACTTCAGGTATCTGGGAGTACCTACGTTCTTGAGATTTTAGTTTCATTTCAGCCAGTGATGACTTTCTACAAGAGAAGTGTCATTTCAGATTGTAATACACATGAAACCTGATTGTAAATGATTATCAGAGCACAGATACGCAACACGTATACAGAGCTACGCTTGCTCAATACCACCAAAAATTCACAAAGATAGTATACCTTTGAATTCAGGAACCAAACGCTATTCGGATGGATGAAATTTTTTCTGCATGTCTACATATCAAATCCCAAACTAGAACTGTGGGTGAATTGTTAATCTAGATATAAATTGAGACAATGAAACCAGTGGTTCTGGCAAAGAAAGGTGATTTGTATCTATTTCAAAAGACAAACACCTTTTGCAAGAGTTAGAAGAACCAAGTCTACTGGACTAAGACTGGGTACACACTACAGGTTTTTCACCCTAATATCAGACTAATCACACAATAAACAAGCAGATATTACATTAGAGTGTACGCTTCAACGATGAATTATTATCGTTCCAAAGCACATCGTATTGTGATTTTATAAACAGGCCTTATCTGTGTGGAGTTTGTATGTTCTCCCCGTGTTTGCGTGGGTTTCCTCCTGGTGCTCCGGTTTCCTCCCACACTCCAAAAATATACTGGTAGGTTAATTGGCTGCTATTAAATTGCCCTTAGTCTCTCTCGGTCTGTGTGTATGTATGTTAGGGGATTTAGATTGTAAGCTCCAATGAGGCAGGAACTGATGTGAATGAGTTCTCTGTACAGCGCTGCGGAATTAGTGGCGCTATATAAATAAATAGATGATGATGATGACTAAAAATCTTGTTCAGGGATGATGACTAAAAATCTTGTTCCAATCCTGCAGTGTGTATGCACTCACAAACAGATCTCCATAGAGTTTACAGAGTCACGATCTTTTCAGCCTATGGTTATGACAGATGAAGAGCACAGATCTGATGGTAAATTTAGTAAACCGTGTATAGTGCGTACACATGAGTCGGCCTGGTGATCAGGACTTTCAGACGCTGGTTAAATTGTTAATGATATTGCATCAGGAGAATTTTTGTTTTGTAGTGTGTACCCAGCCTAAGTACTATCAAATAGAACATATAGGGGGGAATTCAAGTGACCGTGCTGTTCATTAGGACAACACTTCCTGCGCACTATTACCGTTATTATGGTCATTTTAATGCAGATTTTTGCTCACAGAACTTCGAGCAAAAATTAGCGTTGAAATTACAGTACTAACGGTAATAGTGCGCAGGACAGTAAGGGAACAGTGATAACAACATGGTAACTTGAGCTTCAATAAAATGTTGTGCAAGGGAGCTATAAGCAACCAATCAGATTCTAGCCATCGTTTTCTAGAATGTAGTAGATAAATGATAGCTAGAATTGGATTGGTTGCTAAGGGCAACCCCTCTACATATTTTTTTTTAGAAATTTTAGTAAATGCACCACTATGAGTTTTAGCAGAGTTTAAGTCAGTTTAATCAGCTCAGAGAATCACTGAAGCTTGTGAAAATGTACTGTTAAGTGGCAAGTACTTACCGAATAGCAACATATGTTCTAAGAATAAAAGTAACTAAATAAGAAAATAAATAAGAAAGTGTTGGGATACTACGTAATAAAAGACAGTATTTAATTGTTGGAACTAGAACAGACTGAAATGCATTATGTAGGTAGAAGGATTGCAGCAATGTATGTAAAGCTGAAAAACAGATTGTAAAGATAGCACGGACGAAACCCCAACCGTTTTCAAGTACATAAACAGCATAAAACTGATAATGGGCCACGAAATGAAAACGTAGGGAAATAACTGAAATAAACCATACCTGCCTACTCTCCCGGAATTCCCGGGAGGCTCCCGAATTTCGGGAAGTCCTCCCGGACTCCCGGAAAAGTAGGCAAAACTCCCAAAATTTGGCGAAATTAACGGCAGTGAATGGAGGGGGTGGGGCTTAATCATGTCATTAAGCCCCGCCCCATCTATTCAATGGCGTGAATTTCGGCTGCCCCATGTCACATGACTTGCCCTGGCAAAGACCCAGGTTTTTGGTGCAGTATGAATGGGGGTATAACTACTCATCACCAGCAGTGGTACTATTGTGCACTATACCAGTTACTAATTACACTTTCATTATTAGGTTGTATGCATTTCCTGTCCATTTATCTGTTTATTTAGTAATAATATACTAAATCTGTAGACATCCACAAATTATTAAAAGTTATTATTACAAAAAAATAGAACGATGAGGCATGAAGATGTTTCACAAACACAATTTGCTCCCTACCAAAAAAAGTTTCAAAGGGAAAGTACATACAAATCACTAAGACTATCCCCCAACTGGTATTATTTTTTATTCTAAGCTGTGCGTGAGATGGAAATTTCAACTGCATCTGTCAATTTCATTTGAAAAACAAAGTGGTCTGAGCTCCAATGACCCCTCCCTGTTCTATTCATTACAATAGTATTTGGCAGCCATCACAACAACTGTTTTTACCTTTTCTGTAACAACTGCCGCCCTCTCCAGAAACGTTAACCTTTGGTACTAAAGTGAAGTGGGTTTAAATGCTGTTTTTCAAAAATAAAATAAAACAGAAAAAATAAATAAATATTTGAAGCATCGTCATCATCATCATCATTTATTTATATAGCGCCACTAATTCCGCAGCGCTGTACAGAGAACTCATCCACATCAGTCCCTGCCCCTTTGGAGCTCACAGTCTAAATTCCCTAATATAGACACACACTTACACACAGAGAGGGGGACAGACAGACAGAGAAAGAGAGACAGACAGACAAAGAGGGAGAGACTAGGGTCAATTTTGATAGCAGCCAATTAACCTACCAGTATGTTTTTGGAGTGTGGGAGGAAACTGGAGCACCCGGAGGAAACCCACACAAACACGGGGAGAACATACAAACTCCACACAGATAAGGCCAAAGTCGGGAATTGAACTCATGACCCCAGCGCTGTGAGGCAGAAGTGCTAACCACTAGGCCACTGTGCTGCCCCAAGCTTATCTTATTGCATATGAATTAAAATAAATAAATAAAACAAAACAAAAAATTGAATAGACATCCAATGGTAATATTGAACACTTCTGACTTAAAAACTTGACTCACTGGATAGAGATCAACATGAAACATAGGAGCTAAAACATTTGCAACGGTACCTTCGGAAACTCTATGGGCCTGATTCATTAAGGAACTTAAATTAAGAAGTTTCTTATTTATGTCTCCTGGACAAAACCATGTTACAATACAAGGGGTGAAAATTAATTTTCTGTTTTGCACATAAGTTAAATACTGACTGTTTTTTCATGTATCACACAAATACTTGATAGCTTATTTGTACACTGAAATTTAAAGTTGATATTTGTGTGCTACATGAAAAAACAGACAGTATTTAACTTATGTGCAAAACAGAAAACTAATTTTCACCCCTTGCATTGTAACATGGTTTTGTCCAGGAGATTTAAATAAGAAACTTCTTAATGTAAGTTCCTTAATGAATCAGGCCCCATGTTGTTTTGTATAAAAGCATAAAGTTTGTTTTACAGACAGATCACAATGATAACTTATTCACAATCCACAGTTTCCAAAGCCTATTCCAAATGTCCAGTTAAAGATTCCAATTGCTATAATAGAAGCATAGTACTGAAAGAATGAATGCAATTGTGATTAGAACAAGGGGTCAGAGGTCAATAGAAAGAGACAACACCCAAATTCCACCAATCAAGTATCTTCTCCATACTTTGTGCCCTGGACTTTGACAAACAGTAAATGTAAATCTACAACTGTTTAGCAATCCTATCCATCAGCGCACATCTAAATGGCAAACTAGTTGCCTTCATTTAGACATTTAGATTTTCAAGCTGTCCTCCAGCAGTACTAAACCTAGTGGACATTATTGCTATACACTACATTTGTTTAAAGAAAAGTTAAAGGTAGGTCGTTAAGAGAAGAGTCAACTAGTGTCAATCTAGTGATTGATCTATCACACACATTAGTTGCCGAGTTACTAAATCTCTTTATTCTTTAGTAAACAACATGATTACATTAAACATTTGCCTTTTCTTCTGGCTTGTCTGCTGACAAATGTAATGTCAGATAAGAGCAGGCCATTTAGCATTTAGTTAAAAAAACTATTACCTCTTTTGGGTACCGCTACCATTTTTTTCTGAACTTTTAAATGATAACAAATGAACAGTTTCACATATATATCTTATATGTTAAATTAGGGTTCATCGGTCTCTTACAAAGCACTCTTTGGGCTAGATTTACTAAACTGCGGGTTTGAAAAAGTGGAGATGTTGCCTATAGCAACCAATCAGATTCTAGTTATCATTTATTTTGTACATTCTGCAAAATGAGAGCTAGAATCTGATTGGTTGCTACAGGCAACATCTCCACTTTTTCAAACCCACAATTAAGTAAATATACCCCTTTGAGTTTATAAAGGTCTATCAAGTCTCTTCCATGTATATAATTATTTGCTAAGCTAATCAATGACGGTAAATGATGACCATGTACGCACTCTACATTTTTAAATATATTTTTTTACTAATTATTTATATTATTATTTACCAATGTTGCTTTGAGTTAGAAGGACACTATCATGAAACATATTTTCATATGATTCATGTTTTAATATATACGTCACTGCATGTTATTACAATAATTTTGCAGATTGACATTTCTCTCTTCATGATATTGATATGGAATCACTATGTGGACAGATACTACTGTGTATCCACAAGATCGGCTGTGTCTGACAAGAAATCAGTAACAGCTAAGACGTTTTGTGCAAAATGTTATCCACACAAAGTACTATTAGCATCATAGTTATGTGTTAGGATACTTTTAAATTAGAGATTTAGTGTCATTTTTAGCCACCATTACCCTGCCTGGCAACAGGATCAGAGGGGATCATGAAATTAAGCATTTTGGCTTCTCCCTGTACAGAATTACCAGGCTATAGTATAGGAAGTGAATAAAGTGTTATGGTAACGCATGGTGGTTTATAAAAGGCTGCACCTGATTGAATGGATCAATGTAACCATCTAATGCCAAGTGTCATTTCATTATACACCATCCAAATATCATAGAAGGGGCTTTAAATAAACGCTGTGCACCGCCATCTGGCAAGACACCTCTGGGAAAAAGCCAAATTTTAGGAAATTAAATAAATATGGACATCCTCTTAAATATACCAGAGGTTGAGAAAATATGTTGTAAAATACATTAATGAAATTGAAGTTGGCAATCAACAAGTGTAACATTTGACAATTAGGATTTCAAATGTGTCACCAATCACATGTAGATTTCGTCATCCACGATACCAAGCAGGTTAATGGCTACAACCAAGATTCTATTCTAAAAGCTAATTAAATATTAATTATTGATGAGGGATCTGCTCACAGTACTTTGCGCTATTCTGCTAAGTGTCTTGAATTATAATTAATACCACAATGAATGGAAATATTTGGAATATAATTTCAGCCACTAGGAATTAATTATATCTATTTATTGCAGAAGCAGATGCCCAACTGTTGTGTTCTGGGCTGAAGAATTGCAGCCAGGAAAAGTTCCAAAACAACATGCCTCTAACACCTTTCTCAAAGCAAATAGTTCGGAAACGCCATCCCCAACCCTGTCCAAGTCACATCCAGAGCCACAGATCCACAACTTTCTTTTCTTTCAATAACATAAATATTTCCATCAAAGCTCCGTCACCAAATTTCCTTTCAGCTGTATCTGGGGCGCGAGTGATCACAGTCTAATGCACAGCTGATGTATTGATCTTATGATACACTGGAGAAATGGTTTTAATAACTGGGAAATACTGAGAAAAAATACACACAGTCCTCTGCTACTCTCATAGATAACATATGAATATAATGGAACAAGTAAAGTCGCAGCTGTCATGATATTCTCACATTTTATTACAAATAATAGTACAAGCTGTAGAACCAAGAAGATATCTAGGACCCCATTAATGGGACGCAGTATTTGTCTTGTTAGGAAAATTTCAGTTTCTTTCTGGCAAATCTTAGCCAGGAAGGGGGGGGGGGGGGGGATATTCAACACCCGGCCCAGCAGCCTATAAGGAACATTTTAAAAGCAAAAAAAGCAGGTAGCCCACTGACTTAGCCCCAGGAATCCCACTATGGGATCGGCAAATGCCCCCAGCCCAGCCATCTCCCAGGGTGTATGATAGATAATTTCCACCAAAAAGCACACATACAATCATCCAACCTGTTTTATATAAAAAAAGGAATAAAGAAAATGTATAGTATAAAGAAAATATCAATATTTGTGTTAACGACTATTATTATTTATTATGTGAAAACATCTCACTAATAAAGAATAATATAAATTGTTGATGCATGCCCAGTAGAACACACAGATTAATGTGTGATGTATTTTGCGCTTTATTCTTTTCCGTATCTTATCCAACTTTTCCAGTCTACAGTAATAACAATCGCTACATCTAGTCGGGCGATGCACATATATCCATCTTGGAGGTAACAGGATGGTTATTGTTTTACATGAGTTTGTGTATTGTCGTCGACTTCTAGCTTCATGTACAATATCTCTTTAACTAGAGGAATCTTACCCTGATAAACCCACTGCTTGGCATCAGGTGTCACATCCAATGTGATGCCACCCAGTTGTACACCAGACCTGGCACCCTGACAGCTAAACCTACCTGCTGCAGAGTCGGGGTTATCCTTGTCCGGCTTGCTGTGATCTGGCGCCCCCTGCTGTCTGTCGTTGTTACACAAACCCTGTTCCAGCCTGGCCTCTGAGCTGGAGCAGCAGTAGCGCAGGGCGCAGGTACCGCAGCATATCGTGGCGTCATCCCCATCAAACCTCTCCGGACACTGGAACCCGTCCCGCCACACCTCCTGCGCGTCCGTCCACCCGTGACAGTACTCCCCACTTCCCCGGGCAGCTGCCAGCACCGCCAGCAGAAAGGAAGCAAAGGCCAGCAGTGTCAATGGGGAGCCCTCAAACCACATGATGGGCAAAGTGCGCACACACAACACAATCAGATGCGCTGTCACAGATAATAACTCCAATTACGCACAAAGCGCACAAGCGCAGACGATTCCTAAATAGTTGTCTTTCTGTTCTTCAAATAATTATAGCACAACAATTACTGCGCTATATAGAGCTGAGCAAGATTGGAAGGTAAATATAAGTAGTAAATGATTCACTTGCTCTCATCCCAATGAAGGAGATTATCCAAGAGATATGAAGTTCTCCTGAACTATCCAGAGTTGTTGGAGCAGCTGTTGTTCCTCTTCAACTTGATGAGAGTATCCCGCACCCACAGCGCTTCCCCTCCGGAAGATCACAGCCTGGCAGCAGCTGCCAAGCTTACCCTGTGCCTTCTCCACGCCAACCATGAAATAGCGACTGTCTGGGCTCAGGGATCTAGAGAGGACGCGGCGACCTCAGAGTAGGATGATCAGGAGGGTGGACATTCCGTACTGATAGGTTTCCTGCCCGTAAATGTATATTCCAGGACCTCCACGTCCCTGCCAGCATCCTCGCCCAGTCCTCAGAAAACAGACCTTTCATAGCCCACTGTCTATTCACATGCTTGGACGTCCAGGAAGGGAAGGTGCACAGGGATGGAAGAGAGTGCTGAAAAGTCACAGAGGAGAGAGCAAAGACTGCCAGTTGTCAACGGGAGAGCAAGTGGGCAGCAACAGTGAGGGGAGAGCGGTTCTGTACTTGTGAGATCCCTGTCACTCCGTGCGCCTCCCACCTCCCTCCACTGCTCTGTAAATAATCTCCTTCCAGCTCCACACTCTTCTTATAACCACTAGAGCGCACAGGACACGCATGTGCGCGCACCCAGGCACTTTAATGACCTGTAGGAAACACTAGCATTAGTTCTGGGGTAGGCTAGGATTCGCTCTACAACTGCTGTCGGACTACAAGTCCCAGCACTTATGGTTTTGTGGCACATGAAGTTCCATAGAGCCACAGAGCAAGGTTATAAAAGTCACACTGAAGTATTTATGAAATTAGTCTTTCACAACTCGCAGAAATAAACTTTATCAACGTCTATGAACTAGCAGATTTATTTAGTTGTCCCATCTATACATACTTTTATATTTATATCAGATATTCAGACATTGAACAACAGTGTAATACAATGAAGTTTGTATTGCATTGTTTGCTTTATTGTTGCAACATAAACAAATACCCTAAGTGGAAATGCAACAATTAAGTCGATTGTGACATAATTGTAGCTTGTACATACATAAAGCAGATCAGTTGTTAATTGAACGCACTGTCAAAACAGAGAATGACGCATGACGTCATTTAATTCTCAGAATAAACAACTATGCGACAGAAGCGATAACATTCTCAAGTGTGTAAAGATAAATTATAAAGACTCATTTAGATTTCTATTTGTTCATAGTTATTCCATATAACTTGCAATCAGTCTTCTAAATATAATGTTTGTTTTACCCCCTCAGCAAATGTTT
Source organism: Mixophyes fleayi (assembly GCF_038048845.1). NCBI lineage: Eukaryota > Metazoa > Chordata > Amphibia > Anura > Limnodynastidae > Mixophyes > Mixophyes fleayi. The sequence continues at coordinate 46,784,649 of NC_134403.1, read as the reverse complement.
TATGACTATATCAACCCATTAGTAGTTTGAGCAAGTAATTAACATTAGCAGCTGCAAGCATGCAGTGGATAGCAGAGGTCCCCAGAGAGGTGTATTACCAGGGCTACTGCAGAATAGTGTGTGACTGGTGTAGAAACTCCTGGAAGTGGTGACTGACATTTCTTGTTCACAAGAGGTTCTGCAGCAGATCAAGTTTCCATTTCACTTTTGACTCATCAAAGTGAGTTTTTTCCCAAACCACAACTGGTGTGGACAACCATCTTTATGTGCGATTTTGAAAACGTGATCTATCAAAATAAAAAGCACTCCGCAAGACACATTTTTATCAGTGTCAGATTGCAAACAACATTAGAAGTTTTGTGACCTTGGATCCATATAAGAGGTACAATAAATCAAGCAGCAGGATGCAAAAACACATGGAAAATTGTGCAAAGAATGCAAATATTTTATTGATATTTTTTGGTATACTGGTCAATTAGCATGCATAGTGAGTATGATGCATTAAAAGGTGCTTGATTTACACAATGTGACAGCTTGCGGCGTGGCCTAGTGACACGGTACTGGGTCTAATGTCATTGGGAACAAAAATGTTAGGAATAACTAAAAAAATGACAGCAGACATCGGGGAGACATACACAACCCATGAAGGTTTTTCACATCTTCGTTAATGACCATGCAGATCTTACACACTCCTATGTACTTGTGTGTGAAGTAATGGGCGCATGTCAAATGCTCTCTTTGCTCTGTCTTTAATAATAAGATCACAAAACAATACTTATAACAGGAACTAATGCACTGGAGATCTGAGCTGCAGAGGCACTTACACTTCATGGTGACAATACCAGGGTTCTTCTGTCCTAGTTGTCTACCAGCCCAGTTGTACTCTTTTCTTCTGGACAAATACCAAAGAGTCAAATAATTCCTCCACCCTGTAATGAATAAAAACATATCACACAATGACAGTGACAAACAGCATTGAAAGCATAGTCCTATCAGTGTAACTACATTCCTTGTGATATCGGGAACCTGTAACAGTAGTAAGAAGTGGTCATACCAGAGAAGGTCAATGGCAATGTCTCTGTACACCTCTTCTTCCTGGAAACACACAGTGCCTATGTGTCTGTGTACACTTCTTCTTCCCAGAAACACACAGTGCCTATGTGTCTGTGTACACCTTTCTTCCTGGAAATACACAGTGCCTAAGTGTCTGTGTACACCTTTCTTCCTGGAAACACACAGTGCCTATGTGTCTGTGTACACTTCTTCTTCCCAGAAACACACAGTGCCTATGTGTCTGTGTACACCTCTTCTTCCTGGAAGCACACAGTGCCTATGTGTCTGTGTACACCTCTTCTTCCTGGAAACACACAGTGCCTATGTGTCTGCGTACACCTCTTCTTCCTGGATACACACAGTGCCTATGTGTCTGTGTACACCTCTTCTTCCTGGAAGCACACAGTGCCTGTATGTCTGTGTACACCTCTTCTTCCTGGAAGCACACAGTGCCTATGTGTCTGCCTACACCTCTTCTTCCTGGAAGCACACAGTGCCTATGTGTCTGTGTACACCTCTTCTTCCTGGAAGCACACAGTGCCTATGTGCCTGTGTACACCTCTTCTTCCTGGAAGCACACAGTGCCTATGTGCCTGTGTACACGTCTTCTTCCTGGAAGCACACAGTGCCTATGTGCCTGTGTACACCTCTTCTTCCTGGAAACACACAGTGCCTATGTGTCTGTGTACACCTCTTCTTCCTGGAAGCACACAGTGCCTGTATGTCTGTGTACACCTCTTCTTCCTGGAAGCACACAGTGCCTGTATGTCTGTGTACACCTCTTCTTCCTGGAAGCACACAGTGCCTGTATACACCTCTTCTTCCTGGAAGCACACAGTGCCTGTATGTCTGTGTACACCTCTTCTTCCTGGAAACATAATGTACCTATATTTCTTAGAATGTATAGGATGGACTTTCTCCCAGCATAGTGACAGCAGCTGATAGCTTCACCTTGCATGCCATGTAAATCACACTCACTGCACATCCACTAAGATTGGAACAAATGGTTCATACAAACCAACGAATGTCCAATCTATTTCTGCACGCAGGAAGTGATACAGTTGCAGACAGATAAATATAACTGTGAGAGGTAATATGACTAGACAAGATCACATATGAAGCAACCACAACTTACACGACAACACACTATTAATCCAACATTCAGCATGTTAAACCCACATTCATTCCATTTTTGCAGAAAAACCACCTGCCCAGGCATTAAGGTTTGAGAAAACTTAACCTCAAGGGGTAAAATAAAAAGTCTCTGCTTTGTAATACATTTTTCTCATAGGAATATTACATAGCTAAATGTTCAATGTTTTTGTAGCCACTGACTCACAGTCAGATATCTTCTGCAGATAAGACGTCAATCCCTATTCTTGCTAAGAGAGATCATAGACACAGTGGGCCTGATTCATTAAGGAAAATTAAGCCAAAAATTAAGTAAGTTTTCTTATTCAAGTTTTCTGGACAAAACCATATTACAATGCAAGGGGTGCAAATGAGTTTATTATTTTGCACATAAGTTAAATACTGGCTGTTTTTTTTATGTAGCACACAAATACTTGATAGCTTATTTGTACACTGAAATTTAAAGGTGACCTAGGACAAGCCCTACCCCAACTATAAATCTGCCAACACAGTTTACATTTACCCCCCCCCCCCTCCAATGCAACATGGTTTTGTCTTACTTGCTTACTTTTGCTTAACTTTCCTTAATGACTCAGGCTCAGTATCTGAAATAGACATTGCTCACAGGTATATCTGATATAATTTACGTGTTGTTCCACCTTCCTAAAGGAACGTGCAGTGATATTGGATTCAGGGCCGCCATCAGGGGGGTACAGGGGGTACTCCTGTACCGGGCCCGGGCTCACCAGGGGGCCCGGCGGCAGGGCCCCCTGTCTGGCCCGGGCCCTCACTGCCCACATTTCTTTTTTTTAAAAAAACTTTTTAAACTTTCTTTTTTTCGCGCGCACCCGCTGCCGGGGGGGGGAATGGGGGGCGCCGCTGGTGTTCAGGGAGGAGCAGGGTAGTGGGAAAAAAAAAAAAAACACAGATACTCACCTGTGATGACAGCGCTGGCGTCCCTCCTTCTTCCTCTCTGCACTATTTACAGTGAGTGTCAGGTGTGACATCATCAAGTCACGCCTGCCACTCAGTGAGGAACTGTGCAGAGAGGAACAAGACAGAAGAGAAGAGAAGAGAGGGAAAAAAGCTAATACAAAGGTAAGTAAATGAAAGGAGAAAGTCACACCATGAGGAAAAAGTAGGAAAAGAGGCACAGACATCAGGAGGAAAAAGTAGGAAAAGAGGCACAGACACCATGAGGAAAAAGTAGGGAAGAGAGGCACAGACACCATGAGGAAAAAGTAGGAAAAGAGGCACAGACATCAGGAGGAAAAAGTAGGAAAAGAGGCACAGACACCATGAGGAAAAAGTAGGGAAGAGAGGCACAGACACCATGAGGAAAAAGTAGGGAAGAGAGGCACAGACACCATGAGGAAAAAGTAGGGAAGAGAGGCACAGTCACTATGAGGAAAAAGTAGGAAAAGAGGCACAGTCACCATGAGGAAAAAGTAGGAAAAGAGGCACAGACACCATGAGGAAAAAGTAGGAAAAGAGGCACAGACACCATGAGGAAAAAGTAGGGAAGAGAGGCACAGTATGAAGAAAAAGGGGGGGAGGAGAAAGTCACGGAGTGATGGAGAGGGGGTGTAGGATGGCACAGTGTGATAATGGGGAGCCAGGTGAAGGGGGAAAAGCAGCATGGAGGGCGCAGTGTGATCATAAGGGGACAAAACATGGTGATGAAGTGGCACAGTAATGTGTGTGTGATGGTACAGGGGGCTTGTGGCAATCTAGTGTGAGGTAGGTGGTGGCTAATTAATGGGTGCAAGTTTGTTTGTGGGGTAATGGTTGGGCAATTTTATAGTGCAGACTATTATTTTAAGATGGGGTGGTTTGGGGGCTACTGAATGTGGGGAAGAATGAGGTCACTCTTTTAAATGTGACTATGAATTATTTAATGTCAGTGATAAGTATATTTCTGAAATGTAAATACTATTAATTTATTGCTGGGGCTGTTTGTAGGGAGGGAAATAGGTTTATTTATTAAATGTGAATACTGTTATTTTAATGTTGGGGTTGGAGGAAGGCCTAATTATTAATCGTGGGTGCTATTGATTTAACGCCGGGGCTGGCGGCCTTTTTTTAAATGTACCAATTATTTTTTTTCCAAATAAGGCCTCCAACATTCCAGGATCCAGAAAAGCCGCAACTAAAGACACCTGGAGCCACAGGTGGGGAAAGTGAGAAGAACAGGTAGGACAGTCTGTGAAATGTTGTGATTCTAGTAGGGACAATACCAATATTTGGTGAGTGTGTGTGTGTGTGTGTGTATATATATATATATATATATATATATATATATTAGTGGCCCCCTTAACTTACCTGAACCTAACTCATTAAGTTCAGTGATTTTTTTTTTCATTGCCATGGGCCCCCTTTTCCCCTGGGCCCCCGGGCACCTGCCCATTGTGCGCAGTTGGAAAGATGGCCCTGGTTCATTGGGGGGGGGGGGGGTGATCATCGGGGGGGCCCTGCCTGCTTCATTTGTACTGGGCCCCATGATTTCTGATGGCGGCCCTGATTGGATTACCCATGATTTGGGGGTAATATACAAGTCAATAGCTCGTAATACATCCCTGTCACGGTCTGCTGACAGGTTTAATCCTGAAATAAGGAAAATAAGGTCCATTTTTATTCCAATGATATTGGGTAGCATAATGGAGAGCGTTTAGAGTATTGCAGAAAAGTTAAGTGTGGGCTGTGTAAAATAATGGTCAGGTAAGGCTAATAGCATTTGTTGTTTAACTGAAAGTGATGCTAATTGTGGTTAGATAATTAACATGTAGAATATGTTGATATTGTACATATTATTCATTTATAATCAGAAATTGAGAAAATTAAGTTGTCATGTGGGCAACTGCCAACAACACTGAAATAAAGCTCTGTAACAGAGGGACACAAACAGTTTCTTCCATAAGAATTTTGTCACTTGAGGTATTGTTGAAGCTGGTGGAAATTGCTCAGTTCAGGAAGTTCTCCAGTATCTCCAAAAAGTGTTGAGTTCGCTTAAGATCTGGTGACGGAGATGGATGCGGCGTATGATTTACATCATCATTATTCTCAAAACATTTGGTGACAACTCGTGCCTTGCGGATGGAAGCATTGTCATCCTGGATCATTCCACCCCTGTCGGGATCAGGGAGCTTCAGCTCAGGAGAAAGAAGGTCACTTAGACTGGCTGTGTAATTATTGTACCTACTTAACCATGCAACACATAACAGAAGAAACAGAAGCCGTCACCGTGGGACACCCGCATCGGGGGCACATACGTGTGGAACCACAAGCTGAGCACAGACAGAAGGACTTAGTAATCCAGTGTCTGTTTTCTTTGCACCACTTTAGTCAGTGGCTACAGGTAAATTATTACATCATTAAGCTGATATATTTTATGAAATTTACTTGTTTAGTTTTGTGATGTAAATAAATTATGTTTGGCAAAAGTCCCGTTTCGCAGAATAGTCTGGGTGTTATTTAATGTACTTTATGCTGCCTGTGAAATCAGACATAAACTAAATTAATCCTTAAACTAAGATCAGTGAAACCAAATGATAAAAATACAATAGTTGTTTCTGTTCCTAACACAACATCACACCTAAGGCCCGATTCACTAAGGAAGATAAATGCTGATAAGTGCTGTATTTTGCATCTGTGCCAGAACCAGAACATACGCCAGTGAGCACAGCAACTTCCAATTCATCTTTGAGTGCAAAGGACCATTACTACAGCCTACGATTTCATGAGCGGAAAGGGGAGGGGACTGGGCGCAGTGGCGCACGCAAACCCCTCCCCTTCGCGAACCAACGGTACTGTACAGCAGCCGCGGCGTGTCAAAGAAGCGTCCGCGGCAGTGCTGTATTGTAGTATAATACAGCACTGCCGCGGATGCTGCTTGACAGCGCCACGGCTGCTGTAGAATTCAAACTCGCCGAAATGGAACTGTTGCGCGCAGCAGCTCCCTCTCGCAATATTATTTATTTTTTTCGGGGTGGCGGAAACCCCCCTTCTAAATCCTGCGTTCGCCCCAGGGGCGTATGCTTATAATCATTGTACAGTAAGGACGTGCCAAGCTCATGCAGCAACATACAATGCAAGCTTTGGGCATCTCAAAGGTACATGTTTTTTTCTGTCGTATTACTTGCACCAGCTACAGGTCAGGTTGGTAGACATTCATAACATCCTAATAAATGTGGTTATGGGGAAAAAAATGTTTTGTCATTAATGACTATGGGCCTGATTCATTAAGGATCTTAACTTAAGAAACTTCTTATTTAAGTCTCCTGGACAAAACCATGTTACAATGCGAGGGGTGCAAATAAGTTTTCTGTTTTGCACATACGTTAAATACTGACTGTTTTTTCATGTAGCACACAAATATCAACTTTAAATTTCAGTGTACAAATAAGCTATCAAGTATTTGTGTGTTACATGAAAAACAGTCAGTATTTAACTTATGTGCAAAACAGAATACTAATTTGCACCCTTGCATTGTAACATGGTTTTGTCCAGGAGACTGAAATAAGAAGTTTCTTAAGTTAAGATCCTTAATGAATCAGGCCCTATATTATTAAAAGGTGACATTTATTGAATTGTTTTATTTTTCTTTGCGTTCTTTTGGGACTTTATATTCCACTATGTATTGGATGTCTCCTACAGTGACTTGTCTGTTAGAGCAGAGCGGACCTAGACCCATATTCATCTTCACATCTGCTCTGTGTTGAATATGGAGGTGCTTATGCCTGATTTACGTGCATTTTTTTTTATTAAATGCCTTAATGAATCAGGCCTCTAGTGTGCTATGGCTTCTAAGTACACAGGATGTACGAATATCATGTCAGGTCTTATTGGTGAATATGAGCCAAAGGAGACTGAGATGTTTTACGTTTTGATCCAACCTGATAGTTCTATAGACGGAGGACTGGTCTGTAAAGACTGGAGGGTCCCCATGCTCCTCACAGGAGGAGTATAACATCTTCGTTCTGTGGTCTTGACGTATATTGTTTCTCAGGAGGTTGCTTCTACAAATTTATCATCGCTCCAAGTTTTATTAACTAGAGGAGTGATATGGTATCCAGCTGTCATTATAATTCTGAGGTTATCTCGCTGACTTATCTGAAACCCATGCCTTATATATCTTACCAGTGTTGATAAGCAATAAAGCTACTGCCGCCACATAGACAGTGATGACTGTCACCTGCAGATGGTCCAAGTTTGAAGACATATTTCAGAGGTGAACATCAAACTAGCTGGTGTCACTAAAAATGAAAAACTTTGGGTAACAAAACAACTGTTCCACGTTAGGTCTTTCCCTCAGCATCAATCATCCTTCACAGCAGTTAAACTTATTTCTCTACTAATTTGTGTTAATATTGCTTACTCAGCAAAATGAAATTGTATTTTATCCCAATAAACATAACATTTCCATTTAATGTGCTAATGGCCAAAATATCTACATATAAACAATAGCAGAATCACATCGCCAAGGGACAAGCTTTGACCACACTTTTCAGGCATGGTAATACCAAAATACGTGCAAATTTATGGTAAAGTATCTTTAATATATTTTAGCCCTAGTTATTATACCCCCATCTAGTATATGTTATTGTTCCGCTGTAAACCTGAGACTGGATGAAACCGTTGTCTTCCAATGCTCCTTTATGCTGATTCCCAGTTTCTATGAGAACCGCTATTTTATTGCAAGTATTTAAATAGGATCTATGTAGTTATGATACATATGGAATCCTATATATGTATATGTTAAGCTTGCAAGAGGAGACAAAGAGGTCAATCTGCAGCTGCTGTTATTTAGTACCAGAGCAGGATTGCCAACAGTAAATGTGAACTACTGAGAAGAGAGCAACAAAGAGAATATATAGTGTAGCAAGCTAGCAACATCCAAGTGTACCTCCTGGACACTCAGTAAAGGTTCAGCAAACTAAAGGATAGGTTATCCAGGACAATGTATATAAATGATCAGGAAGAGGTGGTGATTACATCATATAAATATATATTTGTATGACAAGACGTGAAACTTGAGTCCTATAGATGGCGGAAAACTTTCCCTGCAGTATCTTGCTCCATGTAGATGCATGCAAGCCTTGCAGCATACATGGGAATATATGCACACATAAGTCAATGCATTAAGCAAATGCAAATTAAAATGTTTAACACTTACAATAACACTTACAATAAATCCTTACTGTCAGGTGTTATATGAATGGTGGTGAAATGCAAAGTACTTTGAAAGCAAAACGAGTTGAAATAAATGAAGGGGCCAAATGTGACGTTAGGGTGGGCTTAGAGGTGACACGTTCAATTGCACAACATTTTCCCTTTGCAGTGCCAGCTTCATACCCACAAAGATTGCTCACATCGAGTGTGCAGATGGAATCTGACCATTCACAGTGTGGCTGTTCTCTTCTGACCTGTAAGATAGTAGCAATTGTGTCATTATGGATGCTGTGTGAGATGTAAGTCTAGGGCTTCATAAATAAAACAGATCACACTTTCATTTTTGGTTTATCCTCCCGTCTGGGGAATATTTGACATTACTTAGCTCAGCAGTGCAGTATGTACTTACATTTTGGGTGGGAATAATGATACATATTCAATGGATTCTGCTTTAGATTGTGATTCATCCAAATTGACTAATTCACCCAGTTATTGGTAAAGCTCCCTGCTGAAGGTGGGGAAAATGTAATAATCTGACAATATCAGTCTCCAAAACAATTCTCTCCCCTTCCCATTCTTTTCCGTTCTTTATCAAACTGCTACTTTTGTTCAAAGTGTCTGTAACACTTATCACTAGATAAGAGGAGAGGTGTCGGAGGAGAAGCATGATGATGGAACGATGATGAAGATGATTATGGACAAAAGAAGACAATGACGATGTGACCTCATAGTTCTGCACATATTGAATTAATCGGTGGCTGTGTCAGATATAAATACAGTAAGGATAATACCATCTCTCCTGACACTGTCTACATTGACCCACATTCTAATGTACAGTCAGCTGGACAAGTGAGTTTTTAACTATTTGCACTAAAGATGGTATTGAGTGTAAATCCCCATCCTGCAGAGCACAGACAAAACTAGAAAGTAAATTCATATCTCTATTGTTATGTTATTTTTTATTGACTCCTGTTTTGTAAGAGGAAAGAATAAAATAGGTTGATGATAATTATTAATAATCTGATTGGAAGTTTGAGTGTGAATCCTTCATCTACCAGCGCTGACCCTAAACTATCTAGAATTAGATTTGCTGTCAATGAATGTGGAACTCACCAACTCTTACACTCTCTCTTCTCTTTCCTTTCAGGTTTCTGCCTCCCCGCTTTTTTGCAATGCATGTAGTTGTACTCAATTGTTAATGTCAATTTGCTATAACACCCTCATTTTTGGAGCATTATTTAATGGATGCCAAACTTGCAAAATTCCACAAATATGAACTGGTTCTGATCTCATCTCTTCTAAAAAGTATGAAAGGGAAAAAAAACCCATATTGGCTGATCATGTATAACAACCATAGACCGACGCTTGCAGGTTATAAAATTGTTTCTACTAAACTTATCCTGCATAAGGTTATGGTTGTAGTCTTTGTTTGACTGCTGGGATTGAACTCACAGTAAACAACAAAAAGGAAGGATAAAAGAGGAAGCACGTGGCTGAAGTTATAATGGTGACGGCCATTAGTATCTGGCCATAGAGTATCAGCCACACACATAGGGGGTGGAATGTCAAATACAAGTTCGACCAGCAATCAGCTAGAGGTGCATGGTGCTGCGCTGAGACAGCTGCTTGCAGAATGTGGAGGATATACATATTTTTAGCTGTTTGAATGGGGGGGTGATGGGTGAGTACGAGTAATTTACTATGTACTACCCTTCCAAAAAAGAGCTGTCACCAGGCCCTATGTTATATTTTTTTGGCCTTTTTAAATAGTGTCTTGTGCAAAGCTAGTGGCGCTAGTTATAGCGCCTCCATATTAATCATGGCTGTATAGGATATATTTTGCTCACTCACATCAGTGCCTCATTGAAGTCTCACTGCCTATGCAGTACGGTCCATATTTGGACTGAGGAAGGAAAGCAGGGCACCAGGAGCTAACCCAGCCCAGGCAAAATTCGTTGCTCGGTCTTCCCACACCCCACAGATCAAGAAAACTTGCATGGAAGTAGCTGGACCAATACCAAACTGTTTAGTGTAACAGCTTAGCTCACCTTCCAAATCGAGCTTTCACACTGCTTGCTCTCTTGGCACCACAATTCAGACATTTTGAGGGAGGAATTTGGCCTTAAGTACCCGCACGGAATTAATCATTATTGTTCCATCTGGGATTCTACCTTATACTTCAACAACAGCAGAGAGCAGAATGAATTGACACAGTCATTGTCCCAGCTGTCTTTATAAGGCTATAAATTCCATGGAATGCAAGTGGAATTTAACACGGAACTTGAATATTGTATCTGCAGAGCGTCACACTTCTGTGAAACAACCTGTTCCGAGACAAAATTTGATTCTCTCAAGATTCCCCTAAAATCTCACTCATCCCTACTCTCTCCTTTGGTGAATGATGGTTCAAGGAGAACACAGTTTTATTGCTTATTACATATTAGTAAGGCAGGTCCAATTTTATATATATTAATAAGTTCCTAATTTGGCCACCAGGGGCGTTTTACATCATCAGAGAAAGTAATATGACAGAGAATGTAAATGCCCTAAGCAGAATGAGCATTACAACCAGGATTCCTGGTGTATGTATGTTTATAACCAAGGGGCTGATTCATTAAGGATCTTAACTTAAGAAACTTCTTATTTCAGTCTCTTGGACAAAACCATGTTACAATGCAAGGGGTGCAAATTAGTTTTCTGTTTTGCACATACGTTAAATACTGACTGTTTTTTCATGTAGCACACAAATAGCAACTTTAAATTTCAGTGTACAAATAAGCTATCAAGTATTTGTGTGCTACATGAAAAAACAGTCAGTATTTAACTTATGTGCAAAACAGAATACTAATTTGCACCCCTTGCAGTGTAACATGGTTTTGTCCAAGAGACTGAAATAAGAAGTTTCTTAAGTTAAGATCCTTAATGAATCAGGTCCCAGGATTTCTTTTAAGTTTTTTTGCTTCAAACTCTTGCAGATCCCAATACACATAGCAGCTCAGTTCTGTCAGCAATGTAATATGTCCATGGGTTCTTCTTGGTGTTTGCTGAAGTTTGGTTAGCCAACACCTGTCTGCAGTTAAAATTATCACCTGACCACCTGACTCAGTCATAAATAGTCTCCTGACACAAGGTTTACCTATCCTGTTGCAGGGAACAAATCGTTTGCTGGCGAGAGGTCTAAGCAACCATTGCTCAGCTGTTTGTCATGGAGAGATGTCCTGAGGTGACGTGTTACAGCCCACACACAGCACTGCACTGTAGCTAAAGGACACCGAAAACCAGAGAGTGACACGGTGTTATCCTTTCCACATCGATTCTAAAGATATACATTATAGTGACATATCCCAGGCCAAGTGTTATTTCATATTATGTCATTCTTATTCTTTTCAGGAGACATCTAACATTGATCTATTGTAAGTCACCGAAAAAAAATGGAGTGTACCAGGCTCCTGTCCTGTCTGGTGTCTATGTGGGATCACTGACACTGCCTTATGTCCTGAAATGTTAACAGGTTCTCAACAATAGGTGTGTGCTTACGGCTGAGAAGCACAATTTGTATTCGTGAGGACAGTCCAGACTAACACAAAGAGAATATCTGAGAATTCCCAGGGAAACTGTATGGCAGCCGACCTGGAATATTGGACTGAACCCCAGCGAAGGGCTAAAATAATATTTAAATGTTAAATATTACTGGCCTTTATAGGGGAGTAACTAGGCATTTTGTTAGGGCCCCCATGTCCCGCCCAATGGTGAAAACTGCGATATACACACAGGGCTTTGACAGGAAGGTCGGCCCCACTCGGCTGTGGCCCCCTATGCAGCTGCACCCCCTGCACCTAGCTATGTTATGCCCCACAGGAAATCCCTCATTATCTCATTCCAGGAACCATCTTGACAACTTGCGGGGGCAACACAAGTAAAGCCCCGGGCAGCATAATGGAGCTGACTGACCCTGCTTTAAAAATGATGTGTATCATGGGGAACCAGAAGAGATGGACAGAGAGAGATAACAGAGTATTTTTTTAAACCTGCTAAAAAGGAAATGTGGAGCTTTTGCCCATACCAACCAATACGAGTGTAGCTATCATTTTATAGAATGAACTAGATAAATGATGGGTAGAATCTGATTGGTTGCTATGGGCAACACCTCTCCTTTTCCTTTTTAGAAGGCTTGATAAATCTACCCCATTGGGTCTTAGTGTAGTGTGTGTTATCATTGTTATGGGTTTAATGCAGTGTGTAAGGAGTACAACATTAAAAGTCACGAATATTGTACACAGGATGCTTTGACAGGGAAGGATCTGAATCGAGGCAAAACGTCATTGTTGTGTTGTCAGATCTCGCGGGTTTTGGATTCCATAACTACCTCCTTCCCCGGGAGATCCAGCGCCATTGCTCACACAGAAACAGGAGGGGTAGCAGTGTTCTTGTCACTCTCCAGTCTCCAGTGACATTGCTCACACAGAAACAGGGGTAGCAGTGTTCTTGTCACTCTCCAGTCTCCAGTGACATTGCTCACACAGAAACAGGAGGGGTAGCAGTGTTCTTGTCACTCTCCAGTCTCCAGTGACATTGCTCATACAGAAACAGGAGGGGTAGCAGTGTTCTTGTCACTTGACAAAAATTGACTGAAAATTACTGGAAATTAATGTTATTGAGGTTAATAATAATGTAGAGTGGAAAAAAGAGCAAAATTATGTGATTTTAGTAAAATAAATAAATAGGGATTTTAGAAAAAAAAAATCAGGATCCAAAACCAAAACATGCGAGGGCAGTTTTGCCAAAACCAAAACCAAAACATGAATTTAATCCAGATCCAAAACCAAAACCAAATCCAAAAACACGGGGGTCAGTGAACATCTCTAATTTATAGTTACTGATGTTTGCAGAGGTGTAAGTAGACATTCTTGTGCCCTACCCATCCTATGAAAACTATGGCATAGTATATAATTAGTAAAAGTACCATAGGAGAGACAAAATGCAGAATACTGAGAAATACACCTTGATTGTACCATGACATTGCCGCTCTATTATCAGCCACATTGCGCAAAAAGTCACCAGCGTTTTATTTACTTTACAGTAATGGATTATAATGGATTAGGAATCTCAAGTGTACGGCGCCAGATGCTGAACCTAAGGAAGTACGTTCTGGAAGGTAGGAGATTTGTTGATGCAAGTTGATATGTTTCACAGAGTTATTGCTTAGCTGTGCAAGTAAGGTATTTGCATTCAATATAATTCTCTCTTAATCGAGCTTGCAGTTCTGTTGTTTTTGGATTTAGAGACATTTCAGCATCTTGTCTAAAATCCAGCACTGCTTTCCTTTGTCAGCTTCTTGTTTATGTGGATTATGCAAACGTGCAGAGAGAGAAGATAAGGTGGTAATCCTAGCTCGCTCTGTTCTCAGAACCAAACAAAAGCACAACGCTGTCCGTTTACTGGCCAGCGAGCAGCTTCCTGCAAATGTAATAGGTTTATCCCCAATGATGTCATTACATCACCTGGCAGCAGGAACAGGAAAGCAACTAGTTAATACCTTCCCATTGTGCAGACATAAGTACATAGACTAAACAATTACACTTGTCTAGTGCACCTTAAATATCATTAGTCTCCATTCAGTCCCTGCAATTGAATACCCAAGATGCCCTTTTATTAAGTTATGTTTATCTACTACACATACACATTATTACTTCTATAGGACAGGGATTTAAAATAACACACACTGTGGAAAACACGGAATGGTTATGGCTAATGGAGTAACTGCTTAAGAAATATGACCTCTATTGCGTCTACATTGACCAATGGAATGTACAGCATCTGCCAGTATACATAGAATTCACGAATCAGGATATATTAGGACAAATTCCTGATATGCTCAGGCCACACCCTAGATATATTTGAACATGACCACAAACTGCCACGGTTATGTCCCCAGAACGTTAAGTCACGCTTCTCTGATTGCTGTGATATAGGACTACATTGCTCTCCAATTTCTGTACCAATGTATGCAAACTTTTAGACAATAAAGCTGCCTGGCTATACTCTGTTCCTCTATATACATAATGCTGCAACTCTCTTGTATGACATCTTACTTAGCTACATTCACCTATAGGCAATTTCTTCTTTATATCTATGGTCAAATTGTACATTTAGAAGTGCCGGTATGAAAAATGTCATGGTGATGTAAGTGAATGGAATCTGGAATACCACCGCATACAACCCCTCTTCGAGCACTGATCTCTGTGTATTAAAACTGAGTTTATAATGAGTTATATTTATCGATACTTCCAATAGGAAGTCTTGTGTCCTACTCAAGCCTATAACGACAGTGGTATTAGCAGCGCCGGTGCTAGGGTCCTTGGCGCCCTAGGCACAGTGTGAAAATCGCCGCCCCCCCCCCCTTTAAATATCGCCGCTGCGCTTCCCTCCCCTCAGCTCCCCTCCCCACCCCTCCCCATGTCTTTCTTTAACTTACCTGCATAAAGCTGCTCCTCTCTGCTCTGTCTTCTCCCCTCCACTCACAGACACTGTCGGGCCGTGATGATGACATCATCACGGCCTGTCACTGTCAGTGAGCGGAGGGGAGAAAACAGAGCACAGAGGAGCAGCTTCATGCAGGTAAGATTCAATAGCCCCTTCCCTCCTCTCCTCCCCGTGGATTTCCGTTTTTTTTTAATTTCGAGGCGCCCTGCAGAGCCCGGCGCCCTAGGCAATTGCCTAACCTTGCCTAATGGGAGCGCCGGGCCTGGGTATTAGGGGAAGGGGGGATACATAAGGTGCTGGGGTTTTCAGATACCTGTAAGAAATATGGTTAGGGAAATTGGAGGTACAGCTGCTGAAATACCACTTGTGGCTACTGTATCATTCTGCATTGCTTGTGTGTTATTAAACCTGAGTTATACATTATTTCAGGGTAAGATGAATATAGATTGTAAATTTACAATGTGCATTCATGGTTATATGAAAGTAAAGCAAGAAAATGAGTAACTTTTAACATTGGCAAAACCATGTTGCAATTCAAGGGGTGCAAATGAGTTGATTTTTTTGCACATAAGGAAAATACTGGCTGTTGTTTCATGTAGCACACAAATACTTGATAGTTTTTTTTTACACTGATGTTAAAAGTTGATCTAGGACATGCTCTACCCCAATTATAAATCTGTCCCCAAATTTTAAATACGCCCCATACGACATGGTTTTGCCAAGGTCCAAAGTTATTATTTTTTTGCTTTACTTTCCTTAATGAATCAGACCTCTCTGTTATATGTAAGATGTGCAAATATGAAGAGTGTAATGTTAAAGTTTCATTAGAGAAATTGTTAATGTTTTATTCATCTTTCCTATGGAAATCCTGTTTTTGCCCCTGTACTGTTCTGTGAAATCTAACGTACCTGTGCAGTACTGCATGCTTACCTGCTGGGGGCACTGTGTCAGAGTGCTTTGTCACTTTAGATAAATGCAGTTTCCTATTTTCACCAGTAGATGTCAGAACTCTGGGTAATTCATCTGATACGCCGATTAACTCCTACATCTGATTCTCATCTGCTGCCTTTATCTGATCAAATTTGCATACCTACCTTGCTGGGTCATTGTTGCCGCTTCTCAGGGGCGGATCTAGGAAATTGCTATACCCGGGGCGATGTAGGAGGGGGTGGGGGGGCGATTTAGGCTCCGCCCCCTTTCTGACTTCTAAGACTGCCGGCGGCTGCACAGTATGTGCAGGCCCGCTCGGCAGTGACAGTGTGCTGCCCCGCTGCTCTGATTGTGTTTAAAACACAATCAGAGCAGCCGGGCAGCACACTGTCACTGCCGAGCGGACCTGCACAGTGTGCAGCTTTCGGCAGCAAGCCCCTGCTAGGGAAGGCGATCGCCCCGATCGCCTCCCCCCCCCCTGGATCCGCCACTGCCGCTTCTAGACAAGTCTTCCGTATCTTTCAGCTTTGCTCGTTGTCTCTGACATGTCCTGTTTGTATGCAGAATCCAGTTTTAGAGCCTGATCGGTTATAGAATCTGAGTTCATAACCATGGCTTTCCTGGATCCTGCCCTATTCTCCAAGATCCAAATATGCCTGTATTCCCCTGATTATATGTTCTGTTTTGCCTTTTATCATTCATGCTTCTTATTTATTTTAAATTGTTCATTTGTCCTTCTGGTGTTTTGTGATTGTTCTTCTGTTTATGTGCTTATTTATGGATATTTGGATATGGTTCTGAATTGAGACTTCCCCATGAGTGAGTCTAGATATTCTGCTGTCTGAGATGTACATGGACCTTGAATTGGTACCCTTTACAGAAACTACCATAAACACTTGCATATAAATGGAATGCACTTAGTATGGCTAGGTACACACTGGAGGCTTTTCAGCCAAGTATCGCGCCAATCAGCCGATAAAAGACTGTTTGGTCAGATGCCACGTTAGTGTGTATACTTACACTTACTTAGTTCCAAAGTGACGATTGTCGTTTCATTTGGTTGGTCGTACTGTTTGATAATCTCGTTCCAATTACCTTCCGATCGTGTAGTGTGTATGAATTCATGACCGGTTCCATGACCAACTGCCGATAGCTCCTTAAACTGCGACTCCTTGCGGGTCGTGTGTATGTACATTTCTGAAGACTTTACCTCTTTAAGAGTAATTTTGTCATTTTTAAACATTCTTAGACCAGCAAGGTAAATATCATTAAATTTTTAATTTAAATCCCTTAATTTCGCTGCCCTTCAAAGTTTCTGCCAGAGATAGTTTCCTCCAGTATCCTCATTACTGACACACCCCTGGGAGCCCCTTTCACCTCACTAGCGCCCAGAATCCTCAGACAGTAATACTTTCTCCTGTGCAGGAAAAATTTCAATAACCCAATTACTGGGATTTTGGAGAAAAACGGCAACCATTGTCCTTGATGTGAGTAAGATAAACATTTAGGTGTTTATGCAGAGGGCGATGTGTGAGAAAGTCCAAAGTAAAAATAAATAAATAAACTTGCACATGTCAACTTTATTCCATACTTAAGCATCCTACACCCATGTATGTATATACATACATACATACATACACACACAAATATTGGATGCGGTCAGAATTCTGACAGTGGAAACGTCGATAGGCTAAATGCACACACTTCCACTACGGGAACATCTTGAAAATGTCGACAGTGTGATTGTCGACATTCACAATATCGGCAATCACAATGCCGACATTAAAAGACCAATGCCGACGGGTCCGGTGGCTATCCGTCATAGGTCTTTTAATTTTGCCATTGTGAATGTCGACAATCACACTGTCGACATTTTCAAGATGTCCCCACAATGGAAGTTTCGGCAATTAGCCTGCCAACATTTTCCTGTTGACAAGTTAACTGCCAACATTTCCACTGTCAGAATTCTGACCGCGTCCAATATTTAGTACCCTACCCCACAAATGGATATACCAATTAGCCACAACATTAAAACCACCTGCCTCATATTGTGTAGGTCCCCTCGTACCGCTAAAACTGCTATTAACCATTGAGGCATGGACCCCACAAGACCTCTGAAGGTGTCCTGTGGTATCTGGTACCAAGACATTAGCAGCAGATCCTGTAAGTCATGTAAGTTGCGAGATGGGGCCTCCGTATCTTGGAACTTCATTTTCCAGCACATCCCACAGATGCTCGATATGGATTGAGATTTGGGGAGTTTGGAGGTCAAGGGAACAGCTTGAACTTTTTGTCATGTTCTTTGAACAATTCCTGAACAATTTTTGCAGTCTGGCAGGGCGCATTATCCTGCTGAAAGCGGCCACTGCCATCAGGGGATACCGATACAGGGGCAAACGCAGGATTCGAGGAGGGGGGTTTCTGTGCCACGATACAAGTGGGCGTGTCCAGTATGTGTAGGGGCGTGGCTACAAACACACACTGTGTCAAACACACAGATATGTAAACTGTCCCATACACAGACAAGCACGGACACACACAAACACACAGGATCAAACACACAAACATGTAAGCTGTCACATACACACACATACATAAACACACAGATATGTAAGCTGTCACATACACACACACACATACATAAACACAGATATGTAAGCTGTCACATACACACACATACATACATAAACACACATACATGTAAGCTGTCATACACACACACACACACACACACACACACACACTCTTACCTTCTTCTGCTGCTGCCTCCTGCATTACACCCATGCTGACTGTGTGGGAGGAAGGGGCGGGGCCAATCTGCCGGCAGAGAGCTGTGCTCACACAGCAGGGGACTGACTGGGGGACGATCCTCCCAAGCTACAAGCAGTAGTGGCTGGTCCTGGGAGAGGGGTCAGCCACTGTAATCATACAGCATCCCAGGTAGGACAAGGGTTTCTGGGGCATGGAAACCCCCCCTGGGTGCGCCCCTGCGATACGTGGTATATGTCAAAGTAACATCCACATGAATGCAAAACGCCCCTTCAACGCCCCATCCACTCCCAGAAAACAGTTCTGGGCATGTGCAGACTGATTTTGCAGGTACGCGTCTTGATGAATAAATCCTCATATATTTCTTACGTAACATAGCAAAGCGTAAAAAAAAAGTGTGCATCCCAAACAATGACAAGGATTGTTTAGATAGTTGCATGGTAACCACTGGTATAAACAAGTCACAATTGCATCTAAAAAAAATCTATTTTTATCTATGACCTGGTCCTGTCTGCAACTATTCTTCCGCTTTTTTTTTTTACCTTAATATTGTAACATAGCAATTTTACCCCACAAAACATATTCTTATTATTTCCTATAATATATAAACACTCAGCATTTTTATGTAAACATATGTCAATAGGAGGGGGTATTTAATGAGCAACTAACCAGTAACCCATAGCAACCAGTCTTATGTTTCAGTTGCCTAATTTACACTAGTATGATCAATACTATTTGATGATTAGTTGCTATGTATTGCCACTCTTTATAAACTAACCCCCAAAGCGTGATGTATGCTACACAGACAGATGTATAGGAGGAGCACAATACTAATCTTCTGCCTTTGCCAAAAATAGATTTGTATGTCCACAATTATTGATTATAACTATGTTTGGAATGTTTCAACTCATTTTTTAAAAATTAGATCTACTCATTTCTACTAATAGACACTAACCTGTAAGATCAGGCATTATTCATTGATCACATGTAAAATAGTGCTGCAAAGAATACAAAACAACGTTGTTTTCGTTATTACCAAACTGTAATTTCTGTACATTGTTTAATTTCGTAAATTTGTATGTACAATGTATTACACAATGTGGGGCATATTCAATTGTTGAATATCCCCGCGGCGTTAAAACTATTACCGTTTTTATGGTAATAAATCCGGCGAGAAAACTAGTATAATAACAGTTTTTATGCACACTTACACTATTACAGTAATAAAGATTTTTGGCATTTCCGCCAACAATTGAATATGCCCCTAAGAGTCATATGAGACACATTAATAGTTTCACGGTAAAAAATGGTTATATAACAGAAAAGTATTTATAAATCAAATGTCCATCATATTCAACACATCGTGGCATTTCTTTAAAGTCACCAACACATATGAATGTAGCCCCCTCTAGTGGCAAAACATGTACAAATGACACCTTTGTGGGTCATATAAAGTTACTGGCATTCAGAGAAGATCACCTTACAACCAGATCCAATTCACCCAGCACCCAATGGTTTCGTAGATGTTTTCCAGTTACAGTAGATTTGGCTGAATTAACTGATATAAAGCTGTTTAATGTGTAAAAACACATAACTAGCACAGTGTACTGCAGTATAGGGAGAAGGTAGACCATTATGTAATTAGTATTATTATCATTATTATCATTATTATTAACAGTAATTTATTTAGTGCCGACATATATATCAGCGCTTTACAGAGAATATTTAATTATTCTTATCAGTCCCTGCCCCCAATGGAGTTTACAGTCTATATTCCCTACCACACAGACACACACTAGAGGCTAGATTTACTAAACTGCGGGTTTGAAAAAGTGGAGATGTTGCCTATGGCAACCAATCAGATTCTAGCTTTCATTTATTTAGTGCATTCTACAAATTGACAGCTAGAAACTGAATGGTTGCTATAGGCAACATCTCCACTTTTTCAAACCCGCAGTTTAGTAAATATACCCCTAGGTCTAATTTTGGCAGAGCCAATTAATCTACTAATGTTTTTGGACTGTGTTAAGGGATCAGGGCGTCCAGAAAGAACCAACGCATACATGGGGAGAAAATACAAACTACATACATACAGGGCCCTGGCCCCTGGTTGGAATCGACTCCATGACCCCAGAGCTGTGAGGCAGCAATGCTAACCACTGTGCAACCTTGCTGGACCAATGTGGGGATTGGAATATGTTTGAAAGTATGGCATAGAGGATGAAATGCAATGAATGGCATTAAAGTCATTGTGGGCTAAGGCATATTTATATAATTTGCACTTTGCAATTAAATAAACTTTCCATTCAGACTCCTAGGCAGGGGGGGGGCAGGCCCGGGGGGCAGGGGTGCAGCGGCCGGGCCGCTCGGTCAGACCGCTACTCGGGCCGGGGGGGTAGGCCGGCCGGCCGCCCCCCCGGATGCAAAATACAACACTTACAACACTTTCCCCTGATGACATCAATGACGCGGCCGCCTCCCCTGTCATGTGATGCGGCCGCCTGTGTGCCCCCCGGGCTTCCCTCTCCCAGCCCGCGCCTGCTCCTAGGGGGTATATTTATTAAACTGAGGGTTTGGAAAAGTGGAGATGTTGCCTATAGCAACCAATCCAATTCTAGCTTTCATTTATTTAGTGCATTGTACAAAATGACAGCTAGTATCTGATTGGTTGCTATAGGCAACATCTCCACTTTTTGAATCCCTTTAATGTGCTGTAATTTTAAAGATACACCAAAAAATGTCAAGATTAGTTTTAACCTCTCCTCCACCAATAGCAGCATGGAGCATCCACCAATCCTGTGCGGTATACAGGCCATTGGAGTTTGAGTCAGCGGCAGGGCCGGACTGGAACTAAAAATCAGCCCTGGCATTTCAAGCATACAGGCCCATCTCTGTTGATGAGCAGGACAAAACTGTGTGCCGCTACGCAGCAGAGGCGCCGCCAGGGGCATACCCACATTATGTTGGGGGCGTGGTCAAGATGGGGCATTGTTACATACATTATAATAAAACATTACATTTATCAGGCCATCCCTATCATACCACACCCCACCCCAGAAACACATTACAACACCCCCAGCCCACTGCACCTATCTATGCTTCTGATGCTGCTGACATCCATCAGGGTGGGAACTTCCTGTAGAGTGAGCAGGGAAGATCTTAGTCTCACAAGATTAATAAATCTCATGAGACTTAGAGCTCCTCGGCTTGCTCTGCAGGCTGTGTCCTGTCCAGGAACTGGGAGTAGCTATCCGCTCCCTCCTGCTAACCAGAGCTGGATTAAGGCTCAGGGGGCCCTACGCACTTAAGACAGGGGGACTCCTATGATGTAATATGGTTATTAGACCCATTTTCAACAAATACACAGGCAATACTGTGAGCACTACTATTTGGTGCACACAGTTCTGCCTTCACAAGCAGTACAATGTGAAGCAGTACATACCTCCCAACTGTCCTTGTAGTCAGACCAAATCCTGACTAAGCGCAGGGCCGGATTAACCATAGGGCTAACTGGGCTACAGTCCAGGGGCCTCGGGCATCCAGGGGGCCCTTGAAAGTGCTCAGCAGCAGTATTGATCGGTGGGGGGGCTCCCCCGGCGCGATCAGTGCTGCTGAGCACTTTCTCTGCGGTCCTTCCCCAGCACGCTGTAGTCTCCTTACTGAGGAGATCTCATGAGTCTCACTCTCACGAGATCTCCTCAGTAAAGAGCGTACAGCGCGCCGGGGAAGGACTGCAATGCCAGGAGAAGGAGGTAAGTTCCTTGGAAACGACTCGGCTCACCGGGGGGCGGCTCGGCGGATCACGGGGGGGAAGGGGGGGGTCGACCCTCACGGGGAATGGAGGCCCCCTTAGCCCAGGGGCCTCCAATCCGGCCCTGACACAAACTGAGGATCATACCAAATGTTTCCTCCACTCTCACCTTTTCCATACACAAACTGAGGATCATACCAAATGCTTCTTCTACTCTCACCTTTTCCATACACAAACTGAGGATCATACCAAATGTCTACTTTACTCTCACCTTTCCCATACACAAACTGAGGATCATACCAAAATGTCTCCTCTACTCTCACCTTTCCCATACACAAACTGAGGATCATGCCAAATGCTTCTTCTACTCTCACCTTTCCCATACACAAACTGAGGATCATGCCAAATGCTTCTTCTACTCTCACCTTTTCCATACACAAACTGAGGATCATACCAAAATGTCTCCTCTACTCTCACCTTTCCCATACACAAACTGAGGATCATACCAAATGTCTACTTTACTCTCACCTTTCCCATACACAAACTGAGGATCATACCAAATGTCTCCTCTACTCTCACCTTTCCCATACACAAACTGAGGATCATACCAAATGCTTCTTCTACTCTCACCTTTTCCATACACAAACTGAGGATCATACCAAATGTCTACTTTACTCTCACCTTTCCCATACACAAACTGAGGATCATGCCAAATGCTTCTTCTACTCTCACCTTTTCCATACACAAACTGAGGATCATACCAAAATGTCTCCTCTACTCTCACCTTTCCCATACACAAACTGAGGATCATACCAAATGTCTACTTTACTCTCACCTTTCCCATACACAAACTGAGGATCATACCAAATGTCTCCTCTACTCTCACCTTTCCCATACACAAACTGAGGATCATACCAAATGTCTACTTTACTCTCACCTTTCCCATACACAAACTGAGGATCATACCAAATGCTTCTTCTACTCTCACCTTTCCCATACACAAACTGAGGATCATACCAAATGTCTACTTTACTCTCACCTTTCCCATACACAAACTGAGGATCATACCAAATGCTTCTTCTACTCTCACCTTTTCCATACACAAACTGAGGATCATACCAAATGTCTACTTTACTCTCACCTTTCCCATACACAAACTGAGGATCATGCCAAATGCTTCTTCTACTCTCACCTTTTCTATACACAAACTGAGGATCATACCAAAATGTCTCCTCTACTCTCACCTTTCCCATACACAAACTGAGGATCATACCAAATGTCTACTTTACTCTCACCTTTCCCATACACAAACTGAGGATAATGCCAAATGCTTCTTCTACTCTCACCTTTTCCATACACAAACTGAGGATCATACCAAAATGTCTCCTCTACTCTCACCTTTCCCATACACAAACTGACGATCATACCAAATGTCTACTTTACTCTCACCTTTCCCATACACAAACTGAGGATCATACCAAATGTCTCCTCTACTCTCACCTTTCCCATACACAAACTGAGGATCATACCAAATGCTTCTTCTACTCTCACCTTTTCCATACACAAACTGAGGATCATACCAAATGTCTACTTTACTCTCACCTTTCCCATACACAAACTGAGGATCATGCCAAATGCTTCTTCTACTCTCACCTTTTCTATACACAAACTGAGGATCATACCAAATGTCTACTTTACTCTCACCTTTCCCATACACAAACTGAGGATCATACCAAATGTCTACTTTACTCTCACCTTTCCCATACACAAACTGAGGATCATGCCAAATGCTTCTTCTACTCTCACCTTTTCCATACACAAACTGAGGATCATACCAAATGTCTACTTTACTCTCACCTTTCCCATACACAAACTGAGGATCATGCCAAATGCTTCTTCTACTCTCACCTTTCCCATACACAAACTGAGGATCATACCAAAATGTCTCCTCTACTCTCACCTTTCCCATACACAAACTGAGGATCATACCAAATGTCTCCTCTACTCTCACCTTTCCCATACACAAACTGAGGATCATGCCAAATGCTTCTTCTACTCTCACCTTTTCCATACACAAACTGAGGATCATACCAAAATGTCTCCTCTACTCTCACCTTTCCCATACACAAACTGAGGATCATACCAAATGTTTCCTCTACTCTCACCTTTCCCATACACAAACTGAGGATCATGCCAAATGCTTCTTCTACTCTCACCTTTTCTATACACAAACTGAGGATCATACCAAATGTCTACTTTACTCTCACCTTTCCCATACACAAACTGAGGATCATACCAAATGCTTCTTCTACTCTCACCTTTTCCATACACAAACTGAGGATCATACCAAATGTCTACTTTACTCTCACCTTTCATATACACAAACTGAGGATCATACCAAATGTCTCCTCTACTCTCATCTTTCCCATACACAAACTGAGGATCATGCCAAATGCTTCTTCTACTCTCACCTTTCCCATACACAAACTGAGGATCATGCCAAATGCTTCTTCTACTCTCACCTTTTCCATACACAAACTGAGGATCATACCAAATGTCTACTTTACTCTCACCTTTCCCATACACAAACTGAGGATCATGCCAAATGCTTCTTCTACTCTCACCTTTCCCATACACAAACTGAGGATCATGCCAAATGCTTCTTCTACTCTCACCTTTTCCATACACAAACTGAGGATCATACCAAAATGTCTCTTCTACTCTCACCTTTCCCATACACAAACTGAGGATCATACAAAATGTCTACTTTACTCTCACCTTTCCCATACACAAACTGAGGATCATGCCAAATGCTTCTTCTACTCTCACCTTTTCTATACACAAACGGAGGATCATACCAAATGTTTCCTCTATTCTCACCTTTTCCATACACAAACGGAGGATCATACCAAATGTCTACTTTACTTTCACCTTTTCTATACACAAACTGAGGATCATACCAAATGTGTCGTCTACCCTCATCTTTTCCATACACAAACTGTCACTGAAGCATGAACTGAAGGCCAATATACACTTTAGTACCTATTTCTTGCTTTTTCTGAGACTGTCTCAACTCCCTTTACATTCTTTCCCTGGTAAGGAAGTTTATCTGCAGGACCTTAAGATGAGTTGCTGCTATCAGGTGTTCTTATCTATCGGCCTACTATAAAGAATGACAAAGAAAACTGTGTTCACCCCCTTTCCAATAAAAAAAAAAATATATATATTGTTAGTGAAGCGACAATAACTGGAAATCAACTGTTTATACTTTTTACTGTACTGATTTTTGGTGATGGATTTTGAAATATCTTTGAAACAATCGTAAAAATAGTAGCAAATGTTGGAGAAAACATTTCATTGTCATATCTGAAAATATTTCTACCTAAGCACATGTCCATGAAAAATATATATATAGTCCATTTATATAAATCTCCTGTATATATGATTGAAACCTCCTCCATGGAGGTTACTTGCATAGAAACATTGTGGGGCAAATTCAATCAAATAAAAAATCTGCCCGAGGTGCCTCTGGAACGGCCGTGAGACACTTCGCACATATATTTTTTTTAAACACGTAACATTGATTGTTGCTCGTTCCCCATAGAGGTGCGAGTAAAAATCTGTGTTAATTATTAAGGTAATGTCGGTAAAAAAAATGCGTCTGGGATTTTCTTAGGAACAACACGGACAATTGACTCTTCACCTGTATGTCAAACTCACCAATAATCTCATACAAATCTTCACACTGTCAACTTATCAAAAAATCAGGTGTAACCCTCAAGCAGAATTGACTAGAACAGTGTTTCTCAAACCAAGTCCTCAGGACCCCTAACAGTGCAGGTTTTCCAGGTGACAAGGGAAATAATTATACCATCTGTTACAATGTATCAGTCAATATTGACTACACCTGTGCTAAGACAAGGAGATGCACTGTTAGGGGTCCTGAGGAACAGGGTTAAGACTAGACTACCATCAGTTGTAAGACCACACTAGTGTAAATTCCTATAGGCTCAAATACTGCTTTAATTGCTGACACAATTAGTCTGCCTGAAGGTTTGCTACAAACTGGGGATCGTTGGGGGAGGAGGGAGGTTTGGTGAGACTAAACTCAGCAGCCCATTATTAATAATTTAAAGGAAAAAAACATGCAGGTAGCTCAGTGAGCCAGCCCTAGGTAGCCCACTTTGGGAGCGGCCTGGGGGGAAGATGCCCCCTGCCCCCCAGCCCAGCCTGCCCCTTTCTACAATTTTTATGGACCTTAGGAAATGTATATAATATCAGTACATCTCTACAGAATATGCTGCTTCCGTATAAATAATAGCAAAGGAAATTTATCAGTAGGAAGAGCATCTTTCAGCTGCACAGGGATCATACCCCCCAAACACTGCCTAGGACAAAAATACACCAATCTCTTTTTAGAAAACAGGCTGGACAGCTACACAATTTCCTAAAACCTGTTCCCTCATTTAATTGCCTTGTTAATCTCACTTTGATAACTGCACCACATTTAGCTCCCCATCTGCATTTTAGACTAAACTTTTTTGTTTCACTCATATTCTACAGCATTTGTTTTTCCAACAATGTTACATTCTGACACCAAGGGGTAAATGTATGAAGCTCCGGGTTCTTCAACACCCGCGAGTTCGGCGTCTTCAGCGCTTAAATTTAAAGCCGCGCTGCCTTGTAAAGGGAAGTTTCCCTTTACAAGGCAGCGCCGCTTTAAATTTAAGCGCTGAAGATGCCAAACTCGCGGGTGTTGAAGAACCTGGAGCTTCATACATTTACCCCCAAGTAATGTTCATTCTGCTCCATTCTCTCATAGTTCATGCAAAACTATCTTTTCTAATACGTGAAGAATATTATTAGCAATTGCTGGATCAAAGGCTCTCCTACTTCTAAGTTTCTCAGGAATAGACATAAACATTGTACAGTTACGTCAGTAGAGCCAAAAGGGGTAACAGAGTTCTTATGTTCTTTATACCATATTTTTGCTTTCATAGCGTCTTATAAAACTTTACTCTGATATTGAACAAGTCTACATTATGTGCAGCAACCAATCCCAGACCTCTGTAAAATACTTTAATTTCAGCTTTGAACCATTACTAGGTCAAGACAAAAGTCACATAAATGGGCCTTATTCCCCTTTGCAGAACCCGAGGGGTAAATTACAAGTATTAAACAATTAAAGAGCAGTACAATACAAAAACACAGAACAAAATATTTTCTTTACACATCCACTGGTTCAAATGATTTGTATGTGGATTTCTTACATTTTAGAATTTGAGAAGATCAGAGATATGTGATGACCTGGGATACTTTTACAGTTTGAGGTAGGACTTAGGCTTGGATTGGGATCTGGGCTAACTTTTAGCCTATTTAAGGGTTGGTTAGGACTATTGGGTTATTGTTGAGGTTAGAGTTCTTTTTTAACCTTTATTGAAACTCACTGGAAATATGAGCCCCACCCCATTAACAACAAGTTGATTCATGTCTTCCTAGGACACCAAGGGCTCAGATTGTACTTCTTTTATCTAGGCTCCATTATTAGGCAAATGTACATTTTGTGCCTTTATTAAAACGGCCCTAGAACAACTACATTGTGAGAAGCATGTTACTATGGCAACACACATAGCTAAAGAAGGCAAACAAACAAATACTACACCAACATGATTTATAAACAACAATGTCCATTCTAAATGTCACGGGAACATGTATTAATAAAAAACAGAGAGCTTATTACTAACTTTCTTATCCTTTTACCTTGTTCTTTGTTTCAACCATTATTGTATTATCCTTCAGTTACTCAGTATTTCCAAACTGTCTATCAGCATTTTTGGATTGTTCATGACTTGATAAACACATTGAAAGTTGCACTAATTTATACACTTACGCAGCATTGGGTTTAATTTACAATATCTACAATTTAGTTGTTAAAGGCTATTTCATTCCTTACTGACATCTAAAGGGTTAACGCTTTTCTGGGATCAGAATGATTTGGTAACTATCCCAATCTCATCACCGACACTCCAGTATCTTGGAACGGGTCCACATATACTGGTGGTAACATAATGAAAACCAGTAACATAGAATTGTACACGTATGTGTGATCTATGCATTGCCACAGTTTTACATTACTGTTTTCTACTAGGAAACCGAGCAATGTCTGTAAAACTATATAAACCTGGAGTCCCTAAATGATCCTAATTCTTTTATTATTTGCCCTAAGATTAGGCTCTCTTAATGTGGAAAGCATCTGTGCCAAGATCACGATCGACCATTTTATAATTATCTGTCAGATGGCATTCAGCAGGGGCAGATATACATCCTAATATTCCCACCTATTGATGCACACATGGGGTACTTTGCACCAATGTTCTAAGGCAGAATACCGAGGTTGCATCGTCATCTGCTTGCAGTACCCCCTAATGAGATACAAATAGAACTCTGTAGATTTGCAACGTTGGTGCAATGCGGCACTTCCTTTATTGGATTAAATTAAACCTAGTGAACCAGACTGGTGCATTACTGGTGCATGCACTAGGGGAGGGGCAATAACAACCATACAGAATAAGCCTTGTGAGATCTTTATATTCTTTCACAATGCATAGTATCTGCAAGCAGTGGCGGATCCAGGGGGGGCGATCGCCCCCCCCCTACCAGGGGCTTGCTGCCGACAGCTGCACACTGTGCAGGTCCGTTCAGCAGTGACAGTGTGCTGCCCAGCTGCTCTGATTGTGTTTTAATCACAATCAGAGCAGCGGGACAGCACACTTTCACTGCTGAACGGACCTGCACATACTGTGCAGCCGCCGGCAGCCTTAGAACACAGAAAGGGGGCGGGGCCTAAATCGCCCCCCCCCCCCCTAAAATCGGCCCGGGTAGGGCAAATGTCTGGGTCCGCCCGTCTGCAAGTGTTGGGGCTCTAGCAAAACACAACATACCCAGCTCCAGGGCTGATCGATCATATCATGCTTTTGAATCAGGTGTGCTCCAATCTAGAGCAGTGGTCAGGGAATCGGGGTAAATTACCCCAAATGGGGTAAAAATGAAGTTCCTGGGGGTAATGCTGCAGATTCACATGCTGTCAGTTGGATTGTAGACCCCTTTAAATGTGAAATTGCTGTTGTACCAGAAGAGCCTCAGGGGTTGGCAGAGGCACTTCTTGAGCGTCGATGTAATAATGAAGCATGTATTGCATTTGAAAACAAAGCAGATCTGTCATATTTTTGGATGTCAACAGCTGCAAAGTCATTCAAAATTGCACACGTGGAGGCAGTCAAAAAGTTGCCGCCTTTTGCAACAACCTACCTTTGCGAACAAGGATTTTCCATTCTAACAAACATAAAAACAAAGCAGAGAAATCGATTGGACGATGAAGACTGTATCCAAATTGCTCAGACATCAAAATGCCCCAATATTGATGCTCTCAAATCAAAATTGAAGCAACATCATTTCTCCAAAACCTGAAGTTTTGAAGTTGAAGCTTTCAAAGAAATTTTGAACAGATTCAATAAAATTTTGAATTCCAATAAATAATAATATGATTTCCTTCCTTCCCTTCAAATCAAGGGGGTAACGTTTTATCTAAATATATTTGGGGGTAAAAGGTAAAAAAGTTCCCTGACCCCTGATCTAGAGGCTCTTTGAAAGACATTTGCCATCTGGGCTCCAAAAGTACGAAGTTTGACAATGGTCTGTAGGCAAATGCTTCACCTAGGGCCTGATTCATTAAGGATCTTAACTTAAGAAACTTCTTATTTCAGTCTCCTGGACAAAACCATGTTACAATGCAAGGGGTGCAAATTAGTATTCTGTTTTGAACATAAGTTAAATACTGACTGTTTTTTCATGTAGCACACAAATACTTTATAGCTTATTTGTACACTGAAATTTAAAGTTGATATTTGTGTGCTACATGAAAAAACAGTAAGTATTTAACTTATATTCAAAACAGAATACTAATTTGCACCCCTTGCATTGTAGTTTCTTGAGTTAAGATCCTTAATGAATCAGGCCCCTTGTTGTGAACCCAATTAGGTGGATTATTTGTAATGGAGTTTAAACTATGGTCGAAGGGAAATTACAACAATTTTATTTTAACATGCTGCTAAAATAAAAAGAAATACACAATGTGCAAATTAAATCTAGTTCTCCAATTCTAGCAATTTGATTTTAAATCAGGAGAGTCACGATTTTCCATTCAGACTGTGTTGGCAGTGAGACCTATGATGTCCTTTCTATATTCTTACAACTAAATATATTGTTTTATCTATTTTACATTTAAAAGCATACTAGCCCAGTTTTCTAAGCTTTTCCATATGATTTAACTACTACAGTTATACAGAAATATATTTTTATATAACGTGTACACAAATACTTTCTGTACATTCTGCAACAATGCTTGATATGATAATCATTTAGATGGGAAGAGCAATAGGGACCACTCATGGCTGTCTACTGTGGGAAACCCACTGTATCCCACAGAAACGTCTTTAACCAAAGACAGAACATAGAAACAAGATTTTCACATTTGCTTTTCTGCACTCGACACAAAGAAAGAAAAATGTTGAGGTTAGTGTCCCTTTAAATAGGATTGCCAACTCAACAGTGACACCTGCAGGCTAAAATATGTTATTACACCCCATAGTAAAGCAAGTAAACATTGGATTTGCATGTATCATTTTCTCATTGTAATCAGCTGGAAGAGCCCTGCAACATTTGACTGTCTTTTAATTGATAATTGCTTTCAAAGTAATCTTGTGCGTCTATATCCTCCAGTCTGTTATTAGTAAGCATTTATACTTGATGTTGCGGTATAGACCACCACAGAGCATTTTTTTTGTTTAAGTTTTGCTTTTTAGATGAAATGTCACTTAGCATTCTTTCCAAACCTCAGATATTTCTACTTCGACTGTTCTGTCAGCAGAAGGATAATGCAGAACACCAAGTTTTACTAATGTGCAGCGAGCTACAGCCAAAACATAATAAACTTGTCTCTTCTAACACAAACCAAACTGCTTTACAACGTCTTGTTAATCTATGAAAATTAAGGAATGTATCAATGGAAACATTTCATTGTGGGTTAGTATTGGGTTTGTGGACAAAGTTACATATTTTTAAGATTTGTTATGGAATCAAAATGTGTTGCTGTAATGCTGTAACAACTTAACTGTATGATACACTCTTTATGATTTTACATTAATTAAAAATGTAAATAATACTTTTTAAACTAAATGACAATTGGCAATACTTTGTTAATGTTGACCTAAAATATTTTGATGTTATAAAGGAAAGTAAACTATATTATTCTTGGCTTTGTTAATCAGAATATGATTAAGAAGTTACTCACTTCTTGCTGCCTTATTTCTGTGAAAGTATATCTGACATTATTAGGGCTACAGGCAGGGCCAGACTGGGACTAAAAATCAGCCCTGGCATTTAAAGCACACAACGGCTATCGGCTCCACAAAGGCCCATGGGAGGAGCGACAACACATGCCATTAGTACACAGCCAACAGCCGCTAGTGCCGACAGCGGTGAATCTGAAAAAAAAAGTCAATCAGTGACAGTAGGGTCCAGTGAGAGTGAGGCAGCACTGACCTTGTGTCCGCCGGCCTTTCTGGCGTTTTCCAGAAGTGCCAGATGGCCAGTACGGGCTTGGCTCCATGGCAAAAGTGACTTTTTAATTTTTACAAAGGTACACCATGGTGAACATAACACTGACTGACCTAAGCATAGGGATTCTTCATCCCTTTGAAAAGAAGACACTCTGTATCCATCACCGAGTGTACATGGAGTGTCCAATTATTATGAGGCCCAATGATGCATGTACTTAGTTTTCCATTCCCTGCAGCATGAGTAGATTGCTTTAAAACATGAAACAATATTATCCCTACCATTAATTTATTTTATATGAGCCGTCTACGACAATTTCACCATGAGAGTTAAAGGTCTTTCTGCCTTTACAACAGAGGACTCTGTGAGGGACCCCAGGCATCCTGTCCAATTACAAATAACCACTCAGGTACAACAACGGTAACTGAAAAGAAGGAATACTGTCAGGAAGAGTAATTCCAAGGGTCCATTGTATCCCCCGAACAGTATCACCTTTTGAGACATTTTGAGCAAAGGCAAAGACTTGGTTTGTGAATACATCAAGTGGTTGCTCTGCAAAGATTCAAGACTGATAGTTTCTTGGTCCAGGAGGGTGAAACAGCTCGCGTTGAGTGGTCTTTAGTGACTTCTGATATCCACCTGGCTATGGATACATAAGATGGCTATTTCCAATGCCTACAAACTTATTAAGATTTTAGCTCCCTTGTTTTTGACTGTTGAGAAGGAGAAAATTACTTAGTTATCCTTCCTAATATTTTCCGGTATGGTAAAAGGTATCCTCTGACATACATCATCATCACCATTTATTTATATAGCGCCACTAATTCCGCAGCGCTGTACAGAGAACTCACTAACATCAGTCCCTGCCCCATTGGAGCTTACAGTCTAAATTCCCTAATACACACACACACACACACACACACACACACACACACACACACACACACTAGGGTCAATTTGTTAGCAGCCAATTAACCTACCAGTATGTTTTTGGAGTGTGGCAGGACACCGGAGCACCCGGAGGAAACCCATGCAAACACGGGGAGAACATACAAACTCCTCACAGATAAGGCCATGGTCAGGAATTGAACTCATGACCCCAGAGCTGTGAGGCAGAAGTGCTAACCACTAGGCCACTGTGCTACCCCAATCTTACTTCTACCTAATTAGATTTCTCCCACTCTCCTGGACAATGTGATGACAAGAAGGACAAATTGGTAACACGAAATTTGACCGATATTTCTTTCAGCGATTCAAATAGAAGGATGACAAGCCGTTATAGAACCCAATCTCCAGATGGTACGGTGTTCATAAATCTAATCTTCTGCTTCACTGTAGCTGTCAAGAATCTAGGAGCCAAGGTTCTGAGGCAAACTTAAGATCAAGAAACCAAATAGAACATAGAGCTGCCAACTGTAAATTCACAATACTGAGGAAAAAACAATCCAATATTGTGGGGATGATAAGCACTCCGACATCAAACAGTTGCAAAATCTTTAGTCATAATAATTTATTCCAGATCTTCAAATAGATTCTAGAAGTGACAAGTTTTCTGCTCTTCATAAAGGTAGAGATGACCTTGTCCAATAGATCTTCTTATTTTAGGATCCTTTGCTCAGAATTCAGGCAGCAAAATTCAGTTTCTGTTTCTAAATGAAGTACTTACTATGTGCCAGGAAGAAGGAAGAGTCCAGACATTATCTTCTTTAAGAAATATTCAAGAAAACAGAGGTTGAGGTCAGAAGGAAGTTATTATAATCTCTCTTGCTTTTTCTTCTTTGGTTTTCTTCAGGAATCTGCAAATTAGGGCAGCTGAGCAAAATGCATACCCAAGAGGGATATACTGTCTCTTTACCAATACCCCTTTCACAGTGCCTAAAAGTCCTGGGTTTTTGCCAGCGTGAGCCCCGATGACCCGGGTCTAGGCTCAGTATGAAAGGGGGTCCCTGCATCTACCAGGTTCGAATTACTAGGCAATTAGACCTGGGTCTTTTGGAGGGTTATTCCCCGATTCGACCCAGGTAGCCTCCATTGTGAATGGTGAGACCCAGGTTTTTCAACCTTACAAAAGGAGCCAATCTGAACTCTTGTGATGTTGCCATGGAGACCCGGGTTCAGTGTGAACACGGTCTACCCGGGTATTTGTCAGGGTCAGAGTAACTGTCCTCCGACAATATTCCGGTTTCATATAACCGGGATATTGCCAGGGTGGCAATCTGAAAGTGGTGTTAGTCATACTGAGGCGTACAGACCTGTTGGAAGATCCGATAGAGGAAAAGCACTGAACTTTCTGTTTGGAAAATCTCTTATTTCAGAAATCACTTTCAGTTTTCCTTTTAGGTGAACTGCAGACAAGGATGAAGTATTTTTCTCTGCCGAGGAGAAGATGTTCATTGTTTTATAAGCAGACAATGCAAGCTGCTTTGAGCATTTAGAACTAATGTTCTCCTAGAAAGAAATTGACTGAGACTGCCCCTATAGGGCCCCTGGCATCACCTGGAACCTCTGTCTGCTCTGCTTTTAAGGGTATGTAATTCACATGTGGCAGAATTCACCTGGTTGATCTGATAACCTAACAAACACAGTTGCACATGGATAGCATTGAACGAAAATATGAAGTTTATAGTCAAAATTATTTCAACACAATGGACAGTGTGGATAACTGGTTTACATTATCCCCTAAGTCCATAGTGTTAGAATTATTTTTAATTCTAAACTTCATGATTACCCAATGTATGTTAAGTGCAGACCACTAACATATCAGAAGTAGGAGTTCTGGCCAGGACTTTCAAAGAGAAGACAGACCACAATTTTAGGGAAGTCAATATGGTGACTCCCACATCAGGACCATGTGTAAATATCACTCACTGAGAACTAGGTAAGTATTATCCTTTTTAAATAACTAGAATTTTTACACATCTATACCATAGACATTCTGTTAATTTCAGAAATCTACTTTAGTTCCACTCTGAATTATCTGACAATACATACAGGCTCTCACCGCTGTTTGACAGTAGGGACACTGGGCATTAGTGGACTTGTGAGCAATATTTTGAAGGCACATTAATTCCATTTTTAATATCTTCCCACATGATTTCTGTAATGTTATAAAGAAGTATATTAATATAAGAAATGGCTTCTGTACATTGACAGTGCCTGCTACAAAAAGCAGCTAAAGATCCAATTTGAAGCGCTGCCAATGTCCTGGTTTTCTTTCCAGACAAAACGTACGTATACATGCCATACCCCAGATAGTACTTTACTTTATTATCAGATATTGGTTTACAGGGTAGGAGGGTTGGAAGGAGATGATAAGTGGAGGGAGCAGAGGGGACCACTGAGAACCACTTACGACTACCTAGAGTGAGTGTAAACAAAGACTATCTCCGACAGAAATGTCTTCATCTAAAGGATTGAATATACCAACAGAGAACATTGTAGCACTTACCTTTCTGCACACAACACAAAAAAGAAAGTTTGAGGTTAGTCTTCCTTTAAAAATGAATTATTCAAAAAAACAGTTTCAGTCTCTGCAGCTGTTGTGAAACCCCGGGGCGTAACAATAGGTGACCTATCGGAAAGCAGGTGTGGCTTTCTGGAGATTGGCGGATTGGGCCAAATTAGGGGTGGGGCTTATTTTGGCTTTTAAAACAATGGAAGGTTAGCTTTAAAATGAAATGTATTTAAAATGATCTAGCGCACCTGAATTACAATACATCTGTATAGAGTATACAAATATCCATGAAGTGGTTTGGAAATGGTGCATAGCATGACAAAATGCCCTCGTCTGAATAAGGAAAAATAAGGCACTTACATGCTTACTTGCAAGTTGCAGGCTAGATGTTTCAAACAAAAAAATATAGGAATGTCTCCAGTATATAATGCAGCGGAGCCCAACACATCCTGTTTAGATGATCTAAGATCTGTCACATTTTGTACTTAATATAGAAGTGTATTGTTTTTTTTAAAGTAAAGCCACTTTTGAACTCTAGTATATATCAATGACTGTGTACTGCTGAGCTACTTTTCCTAAAAGAAATGTAATTATCTACTTTCTGATCTATCCTTTACATAAGAGATGTTTTCAGAATCACTAAGGAGGGCAGTGCTACTCCATCTTCCATGTCACAAACAATGCATTAGAAACGTCTACACAATTGCCAACTATTCAGTCATTTTCTGTGCATTGAGCCACAGCTCAGAGGGTTATTTTTCACTAGGAAAACAGCGTAGCTACCAGGTAAATATTTTTACAACTGGATTATCGTTTGGATTGCATTCTTGTGCCAAAAGAAAAGCAAAAAGCAGCGACTGTATTTACCGGTCATAAGGCTTGCTTCCATCTTTATTAGTAATTTGGCTAAATGATTTAAAACAATAAACAGTAGTTGTGTTTCTGTAATAAGTCTAATTTCTATATAGCAGAAGCATGTCATGTTATTATTGTATTTTGGGTATTTGTAATCATACCTTGCAGTTATTATATGTTATAATAAAATAATGAACAAAATAAGAATACATTGTGTTTTTATTTTGTGCGGAAATTATATTTTATAATTATTTTTTATTGTATTGTAAAATGTGAAAACATAGTTGAAACAAAGGCTTAACACTAATGTTAATTACAATAACAAATTAATTTAAATTTGAAATGGCAAAATAAAATGAAAAATAGCTTTTTACTTTGAAATGTGTTGGTTTTTTTTTTTTATAACAAATCACTAAAAATGTGGTACCCTTCCAATAATGGTACTGGGTATGTCAACCTAAATTGCTATCACTTGCAAACACATTCTGCCAATGACATGCAGCATGTTAAAACATTTGTCTCAATCAGATGGACGTTTTTTTAAAAACCTTCATTAATACAACATTCACAAAAAACTATTTCTATACATGGGGTTAAATGCATTTTGCGCTTATTTAATCATTAATAGTGCCGATGCCACACCAAATACTGTGGTACCACCATGTCAAGTGTAATTTAATTTATCTTAGCCTCCCACATTCATTAATCATTCTTTAAGTACGGTTGTGGCAAATATAGAATATATGCAAGTTATTATATTATATGGTTTGTGATCTAATAAACTATTTATCTCTCTGCTTGTCTACTTCACATTTCATGAATGTGGGCTTGTGTTATTATTTCTACTCATTTATAAAGCTGCGGAATTAGTGCTGCTATATAAATAAATGGTGATGATGATAGTACCAACATATTACTTAGTGTTGTACTGAGGATGTTTATTCATTCACATCAGTCCCAGTTTCACTGGAGCGTACTACATAACAAACACACAGGCCAATGTAGTCAGAACCCAATTAACCTACCAGTATGTATTTGGACTGTGGAAGGAAGGCTTAGTGCCGGAGGAAGACCACACAAAACAGGGGGAACATGTAAACGCCACGTAGACCGCATCCAGGTCAGGATCCAATCCAAATACTAAGCAATGAGAGACAGCAATGAAAACCTCCACACTTCCTGGACCTATCAGTTGTTAAATGAAACCCAGAGAGCAGTTTGCCTTTGCCAAATACTAGTTTTATGTCTTACAAAGGAACCAACACTGCTTCAAACTCAATAATCCTCTTACTTTTTTCTGGCCATAGAGCGCTAGTATTATGTCCTACTAATTCTCTCAACTTTGCTGGTTGTGCAGCTCAGAAACATCAAAATAAATTAATCTTGGATTACTTAAATCTGCAGGTAATTGTCCAGTTTGATTTTGCCGTGGACTCACCCCATAAATAGTTTTATATGTGTGCTCGCAGCACCTTGATGGACTTGGCTCGTGACAAAAGAATCCAGGACTAGTAATTCTGTGTATGACATATACACTACTCTTGGCTTTCAATGAGTCCATATTGACGCTTACATATGGAGAAGTTTTGGCTGCGCTCTCCTTGTCACTGGGATACGTCACTGTTACAGTTTTGATTGTGTTAGATGGCTGCCAAGCTTTCTACAAATACAGCAGCTCTGAGTTACAGATCACTGTGTTGGTGCACAGACCTCGTGTGGTGTAGACCTAAGAGGTTTAAAGCAATTTGACTATTTAAACACAACAATCTTTTCACATTGTCGTGAAAAAATGAGCTTTGTATAAGTTTCTTATTTTATATGGGAAGTCAGAAAAAGACTGAAAGGAAAAAATGTAATTTTATAGGTTGTCGTTTCTGAAACGTGAATCTTACACATGGCAAATTAGTTTGCAGAGGTGAACAATATGGCAGTATAGAAGTAGTGTATCATAGAACTTAAATTAGAATTTCTGTAGAGTATACAGAGTTAAATAACTTTTCATAGAGTATTAGTAATTAGGTGTTTTGCTTACACCTAACTGAACATGTTGTAAGCGCCTGCAGAACAGGCCCATGACATTATTAGGGTGGAGAGCTGGTAAAGTGCACTGTCCACCTACATGCTGGCAGGTTCCAAGACAAAATATCCCACGAGAATCTTACGATTCAGAGTCTTGAAGAACACAACTATATACAGTCTCTGGAGTCTATGTACTTCACATCCATACAGCACCACTGCTTTTCTCTCCTACGCAGCACACAGAACATCAGCAACTAAAGAAAACCCCTGCGCATGCGGTGTAGGTAAAAGTGTACTGGAGCCCAGCGGTGCCGCACTTCCGGGGTCCTGAGACGGAGCATAGTGCTCCCTACCCACACCGCCCAGCTTAGAGAGAGAGAGCTTCGGTTACAAAAACGCATGCATTAACTTTGTCAATAAACTTTTATGTGGTAAACCGAAAACATGTGGTTAAGACAACAAATAATGTAAGCAAAAAACACATCAGTATTCATGACATTGAAAACCACATTTTTCACAACATGTAATCAACACTTGTGAATTAAGTCTCTTTGTAAGCTTATCAGCTGCATTCTATTCACTTGCATTGTAGCTTACTCTAACTGACTTTTTCTTAACAAGTTCTCGCATGAAATGGTGTCTAATGGCAAAATGGTTGGACCTGCCATGATGCTTGGTACTTGCTGACAAAACATTGGCACCTCTGTTGTCGCATTTGATGTCAATAGCCTCATTTCTACTTAGAAGATGTAGTTCAGATAAAGTCACTTTAATCCAAAGGGCTTCTTCTACTGCTTCTGTTAAAACCATAAACTCTGCTTCAGTACTGGAAACAGCAACTGTAGGCGGTTTCATACTTGTCCAGCTTACCGCTGCATCTGCTAATCCAAATAGGTAACCCGTATATGAACGACGATCATCTTCGTCTGCTAACCAATTTGCATAGCAGAAAATCTCTAGTTCTAAAGATTTTTAGCATTTTAATTGTACCTTTTAGGTATCTCAGGATTGTCTACGAAGCTGTCCAGTGCTGTTTTCCAGGATTTATCAAATTGTCTCACTCGACTAACTACATGTGTGATGCCAGTACAAGTTTCAACACTTGCATACATAAACCTTACAATTATATACTGATAGGGGATTTCTGTAATCTCCTGTATATCAGATTCACTTGTTGGTGACATCTCTGACTAATTTTGTACTCTTATTTACTGGTTTAGCATCTGTCATCAGAGCCGTAACTAGGGTGGTGCGGGCAGTGCCATCGCCCAGGGCGCAGCAGCAGCCCACTACCTAGCTCTGTTGCCAGTGATAAGAAAAGCCTTTGATTTCTGCAGTGGAACGCATTTGCGTTCCAAATACCAAACTTCCTGTCTGTGGAACGCACATGCGTTCCACTGCAGAAGTCAAAGGCACATCTTGAGTGAAAGTCTCCGCTGCCATGCACCGCTGCATCGTGTCTGCACTCTCCTCCAGGGCTGCTGTTTTTCTTTCTTTCTTTCTCTCTCGTTTGAGAGACAAGGATAAGGCATCACAATTTTTGGTCGCAATATATTTAAGTCACTTCAACCTACACATCACTGCAGTATTTCAGTTACATTGACCCATTATACAAATAACACACACAATTTAGTATCACAATTCTTATTTGAGTATTAAGTGCACAATACCCATCACTATATATTTTTGCTATGCTTTCAATAGTCATTAGGGGAAGGAGGGAGGGAGAGAATATATATATATATATATATATATATATATATGTATATATATACACACACACACACAAATTCTTTCAGTAAAGTGCTAGACACACCCACATTAGGTTGCCCACACCCACTTGTCAAATGCCACCCCCACTTAGATGGGGGACACCGGTGCCCTGTCTCGGCCAGGACACCAAAATGTCTAGTTACGGCACTGTCTGTCATCTTGTACTTTAGACATATAGACTCAGTATAACTTTATTGATCTATCGGGACAGTCCCAGCATTCTTCCCAGCAAAATTCTTATTCCCAACAGGTAATGTACAAGTCTTTCAATCTGAATTTTTCTCCCAACAGACTTTTTGTACTGTCTGTCTATGTGATTTTTCTGCTCTGCAAGAAAAAGTCATCCACATATAACAATGATGAACAACTTTCCATCTAATATTTTGTGATATAGACAGTGATCAGCCTCTGATCATACAAAGTCCATGTCAATCAACATGTGTAAAGTTTGATGTACCAATACCGGCCACTTTGTTTCAAGCCGAACAGAGATTTCTTTAATAAACACACTTTTTCCTGGCAACATGTACTCATTGTAATGCTCTGGGGGGGTCCATAAAGATTTCCTCAACTAATTCCCTATTTAGTAAAACAGAGTCAAAATCTAACTGATAGAGCAACAATTCATGCAACATAGATATGGGAATAACCAAAGTGTACTGTACATTGCCAAAGGCGAGATTTCCTTGCAATCAATTCCAGACCTTTGACTAAATCCATTTGCAACAAGCCGAGCCTTGTAATGGGCAATTGATCCGACTGTATTTAGCTTTTTACAGAAAACCCATTTGTTATTAATTGTTTTATGGTGGCTTGGCCTATTGACAACATTCCAGGTTTAGTTTTCATCAAAAGATGTAATTTCTTTATTTACTGCTGATTTCCAGTATTCCCACTCATCACTAGACTTTGCTTCTTGCAAATGTTGTGGCTCTGAGAACACAATGTTGGCATATTCCTCACTATATCTCCTTGGAGGTTTTGTCAAGTTTTAAAGTCTCAGACAGAGACACATTGAAGGATGTGAATATATCAAAGTATTATGGAGGATGTGGATTAATCAAAGTATTGCTACCTTTTCTTGAACATCTTATCCTATTTAACGCCACAGTATAACTGAAGTCAGGCTTTTTGACCACACTTCAATTGGTGTCTTGCCTTTTACTGCAACAGTGGGAACATGTTTTTCAAATAAACTGCTGTTTGTACGACTTCAGACCAAATTTATGTCTAGGCCGGCTTTACTTAACAACATACGTGCTCTCTCAACTCTTGTAGGATTTGCATGCACACTAGCATCATTTTGTTCAGGCGTGTACAACATAGTCAACTGATGTTGAACTCCATGATTTTTTAGACACTTGGGAAAGTTCTTGTTCAGATATTCTCCCCGGTCGTCAGATCTCAAAAGTTTTAGTTTATGACTCGCTTGGGTCTCCACCAGAATTTTCTATTACTTGATCTTGTGTATGACTTTGCTTTTCACTTTCAGGAAGTGCACATGACATCAGTGTCATAAAGGAGCGGTAACCACCAATTGTCTCCATAGAACCCATACATATGTATGGACCAATTCTAAACGGCGCCTCAGCTCTTGTCGCTGACTACGGGAAGGGTTGTTTTGTTTGTTTACCTTTGATGCAAGTCTCACATATTGGAATATCAGGATTATTCACCGCCGTTCCTGTTACTATCCCATTCAGAAGTTTCTGCACATTATCATACTCAAGACATCCTAATCGCTTGTGCCACAGTTTCATAGTCTGACTTGTGTCAGAAGTCGCATAACACTCTCAGGGGCATATTCAATTAGCTTTTTGATTCGCGGTAACGCGCGTTGCCGCGAAAAGTGCGCGTTCTTGCGGGTATTACGGTACCGCATTAACGCGGATTTTCGTTCGCAACCCTATGGGCTGCGAACGAAAATCCACGTTATTGCGGTACCGTGTATTACGTTTCGCGGCTGTTCCGGCGTGTTACCGCGAATCCAAAAGCTAATTGAATATGCCCCTTAGTGTCTAAGACATAGAGTTGCTGTCACTCACTATTACAGTCCCCCTTTTTGTTTTGCACAGTGCACTTGCCTTATGT
The DNA here is from genome assembly GCF_038048845.1 of Mixophyes fleayi. Classification (NCBI taxonomy): domain Eukaryota; kingdom Metazoa; phylum Chordata; class Amphibia; order Anura; family Limnodynastidae; genus Mixophyes; species Mixophyes fleayi. The sequence goes on along the minus strand of NC_134403.1, from coordinate 46,742,557 downwards.
GAATTCTAGTTTGCAAGTTTTCTATAACACTTATGCCAATCAAATTAGTTCCTAACTCTGGTACAATCAAAACTTCTTCAATATTTGCGATTCCGCTGACTGTGATGGAATCACACTCGCCCAGTGAAGTAAACCAGTGCTTGTTACTGAAGTGTCTGGTGGCTCCAGAGTCCATGTACCAACAGTCCTTTCTGTGACTGTCCGCCACCATTTAAAGCTGGCTGTTTGTTTTTAATACTGTTACTTTTGGTGCCATTTTGCACTTTCAGTCTGCAGTCCGAGACCTTATGTCCCATTTTGTGACAAAAGAAGCACTTATACTTTGGCCTTTTGGGTTTAATGTCCTTAGTAAGCAAAGCAGTTGTTTCAGCTTTAGTGTCCACAGGAATACACTCCTGGAAATGTAACTGCTTCGCCCTCATGACCACTGTAGTTAAGTTGGTAGCACACAACTCCAATGCCAATGCAAGAAAATAGATTTCAGGGGTCAGGTTCTGTAACATAGCCACGGCGACCACTTTGTTATACACTTGAGCTCCACTACACATTGATCGCTGTGAAACTGATAACATTTTGTCAATATATTCGTTCTTGTCTTTCAGTCACTCAACTTGGTACTGTACAAAGTGACCTTCAGGTTTATCTTTCTCAGGGGACCTTTTTCTTCATACATACACTGTCTGCAGGGCAACCCATATGTCTTTTCTTTTGCTGGCGCTTACCTTTTATGATTGCATAAACATGCTGTTCTTAGCTAAGCCAATGGTTCCAAAGGCCCTATCCACATCATCGGGGTTTGGGTTGTGACCTTAGATACAATTTTTCACATTTCAACTGTACCTCTATAGCGAATTTCCACATGGAATAATCCTATGAATCTTTTAATTTTATGAAGCCCATGATCGCGCTTGGAGTACACATATTTACCTCATTTCAAACAAAGAACTTTGCAATACTTGCGGTTTCCTTTGATTCAAAGTTGTGTCTCCTGTTCAACATGTTCTTTACACTTGGGGGGCCGGGTCCATAACCTATTGCCCATTTTTGATAATAGCCGACAGAGGAATGTGAGGTTATCAATCCACACTTGTATAAACTTAATCAGGAGCATTGATTTGTTTAACAGGATACACAGGTAAGTATATATGGTATGCAGTCTTGTGGGTACTCGTGACAACGATATACAGTCTCTGGAGGCTATGTACTGCACTTCCAGCAAGTACCTCTGCTTTTCTCTCCTTGACCGCACACAGAACACTAGGAACTGAAGAAAATCTCTGCACATGCACAGTAGGACAGGGTAGACCGGAGCCCGACGGCGCTGCACTTCTGTGGAATAAAGGCGAAGTGTAGCGCTCCCTGTCAAAAATTGTACTTTCAGCATGCAGGTTAATATGCATAAAGAATGGGGGTAGATGCACATGTTGCAAACACTTTTAGAGATTCTTCAGTGTAAAGGTAGGCAGACTATGAGATTCTCTACCAAGGAAGGTAGTAATGTTTCATTTATTTAAGATGATTTATAAATGGATCGGAAGCCTCTCACAAGAAAAGGTATCTCTAGTGTGTTAGTGTGAAGTGTCAACCTGTACCATAGTTAAATCCAGACAGAGCATCCCAAACATGTTCCTAAAATAGAAAAACTGTCCCAAAGTACTCACAAGAGTCCAATTGATTCACATGAACGTTCAAACAATAGTAGTCTGTTGTAGAGAAAGTGGATGTATCACCACTCTTTTTGGCCTTGAAGTCAGTTGTGATGAAGGTATCCCAGTGAGGGCTTCTCACTATTGTTGTGTCAAAGGTACCTGAGGATTTCTTCAAGTCAGTCTCTGGCTGAATGTGTACTTGTTGTGTAATCATGGAAGGTTCGTAAAGTACTGGGAGACTGATGTCTAAACACTTCAAAATAGAGCAGATAATAGGGTCAGGAGACCCAATTAATAGGTTAGTGAGGATATTGTTGTTATATAATTAACATTAGAGTGCGGCTCACCAACTAAACTGCTAGTATAACATGACAGCCAATTATAATAAATGTAGTACTCGTGTATCTTCTAAAAAATAACCTTAATGAAAGGAATTAAAAACAATCATCAAAAAACATCTCAGTACAATCAGATAGTCACTATCTCCCACTTTACGTTTATTATGAGCGCGGATGGGCCATCAAATATTTTTATAGATTGATTATTCAAGGAGGGATACCTTGGTCCCACTGCTGCTGTAGTAAATCCGTGTTGCCCCACTCTTGAGTGCAGTATATTTCCTTGTCTGTTTTATTTGATGTATAGAAAATGAATGTCCTTAATGTCCCGAATTTTCTAAAATAAATGTAAAATAGTAACTGCAATTCCATGCAAGCAGCAACAACTAACCAAAAGTCTGCATAAAAAATGGCCAGATTATGCTCTAAAGCCTCCATAGTGAGACCAATACGTTCACACTCAGTACTTGATGGCAATAAATGTCATACAGACATGTAAAAGCTGAATAGATTTAAAAATAAATAAATATGTGTCTAGAAGAAAATGTGCTTCAGAAACCAGATTGTTATTTTTTTTAAGGGCAGTTCAAAAAATTGAAGTATCTAATTGGCTGGCATGGTGTAAAGCAACTTTTCCTATGTACCAGTTTTCATAAACCTACCATTAAATAGAACATTTATAGGTTGTCTATTCAGATATGCTTAATATGTAGACGACCGGTTAACTTTAAGAATAAGGCCGTCATTACCACACACTACCCTCGTGAGTACAGACAAATGATTATCTTTTCCCCTTCTGCCTGCATTAATTCTATGCAGACTCGTTAAACATTGCAGTCAATGTAAGAATCCCCTTCATGCAATGACAATTCAGGTTATAAGCCCAAGTGCCAAGCAAGGTGGTCTCCGATGGACCCATACACACATGCGGGACTGAAGCGGAGCATTCTGGACAATGACAGGATGCACTGTCCAACCAGATTTATCGTTCATTCTGATCTATCAGTTTGTGGGTCTTTTTGGGCACATACACCTTGCAATTTGAAACCAACGCATCCAATACCTTTAGTCCTTCTTCCCAAAGTCCATCAATGGCCATTAATTTACTTATAATCCCTCAGTTGATACCAAGTCCACCACCAGAGTGCAGCTGACAATATTAATGTAGCACTACAAGCGGAACACAGTGCCTCCAATTCTTCACTTTTTTTTGTGTGTAAAAAGGCAAAATAAATAGTGAGAAAAGGAGACAATCTACACAGCTGCCACAATTACACAATGTCAGTTTATATACATATTCGGTATGCAGTACATATACAATATACATACACTATAATGCATACATGCAATCAGAATTCTCCTCATCAGTTTAAAACAAAAAACACAAATCTATAGATGGAAAATAGAAGGCAGCAATTATACAGTGTACAGTGTACAAACAATTGCAGCAGTCTGTGGAGAACAGAAGGCAATAAAAATACACTGCACAACTAGTATCAGTCGCCTAAACAAAATGTCTATGCCCCCAATACTTAGACCACAGGTGCTCTCAAACAAATAACCCTGCATGTAATCAAATCCTACTTACAGTATGTAACTTGCGGTAAAATGTCTACTGTAAAAACAATACAGAAATAAGGTTCAAGAACCCCCCACACCCCCCCAAAATAAAAATCCAAACATTAAGTCGTGAGAACACTGGTAGAATCTGATGATTGAAAAAGGAGAGTAAATAACATTTTTCTAATTGGAAAGTTACAGCTGCCATTGGAGATAAATATAAAGTAAATAAACTTTGTTCCAATGCTAAACAAAACAAAAGAGAAACCACTCTTTGTTTTGTTTATAAAGGACATCACTCATGGTATAGAACCCCTTGCACACTAACCTAAACTGTACTCACACATATGACAATTCATATAAATAATCCTAAAAAGAACAATTTTCATAAATCCACTTGTTTAGAGTACTACTGTAGAACGGGTGTAGAATAAACACATTAACAAAACTTGTTGCTATTACAAACGTTTGCTATGTTACAAAATGACCTATTCCAAAAAGAGACATGGATGCTAGCAGCAGTATGGAGCACTCTAACTACAAGCACTTATGGCACATCATTGTGTATAATCAATAGCTGTGGGACTTTTGTTATGAATGTACATCTTATTCATCTACACATATTTAGAACTGTAGATCTTTTCCAGGCCAACAATGACTTGGAACATAGGACATTGTGCCGTTTATTATAAAGCTGAGCAATCTTAGGTTTATTCAGGACGATTTGACTGTTGAGACCATATTAACTTTGACTATTATCTTGCGGTTATTTCATTTTTAAAATTATTCCTTTTATATGAATTGTCCTATATCTGGGTAGATATAAAGTTACTGTGTGGAGGCGATTCTATAGCACACAAGTGCCACTGACATTTTATGAAAGGTTCATAATTTCTTTTGTTATATATCTATAGTATGAACAATAGATTTTTATTTTTGTATGTATCTTTCACCTGTACAGATAGTTGCACAATCATGTTACACTCCCAGGGCTGGACTCCCTACCAGTTCAATATGTAGGCCACAGATTCTACTCAGATAACAGATGGGAAAGAACTAAAAGTTACTGTATTGTTCAACCACAAGACAAAAAAACAAAACAAACATCCTCCCAATGTTTGAGCAAAATCCTGGACCTTGTGCTTCTTGGAACAAGGTGTCTTTATATGGCTGGAACAGTTTTCTGCAGAGAGACTGTATAAATAGGTTCCACTCCATTTGGGTCTATGTTACATACGGATGTGTTACATGGATGGAAAGCAAAGGCTAGTGTTTACATAAGACAGAAAAACATATCTACATTCTCTTCACCTCCATGACTGACAAACAGGTCACTGGTGTAAATATATCTGCCACACAGCAGAAATCTTCTTGCACTGTATATCCCACAGAGAACAATTACTGATTAAATGTCAGGGGACTTACTACAAATGTGCAGCACAACATAAATGACGCTGCACGTCAACAGCGTGGGGGATGGATGCATGGTCCCAAATATGTTACATTCAAAAACAATGTGCTCTATATACACTGAATCTTAGATGAGAATCTTCAATACTCATAATAAAGTTATTTATACAACAGCTGGGAAAACAATCATTTAAAAGTGATGTGAAAAACAGTAAATGATTTTATTGATGGAGTAATACTTCTTACTGTCTGGAGGGGTCACTGTTGCTTATTATATCTAAGACAAGTACTCTTAATATACAGAAAAGCCATTAGTGACACAGACTTGAAGCTTATCTGAACAAAAACAAAAAAAAAACATAAAAAAAACTTAACAGATATGAGCAATAGCTTTCCAGACAAAATGCAAGATAATCATGGTTACAACTGTACTATACAATACACCAAAATGAGGAGGCATCATAACTAACCAATAAATCTTAATGCAATACATTTTTGGTAATACGCCTTTAAATGTTGAAATACAGTAAAAAAATACAATATTAGACAAGAAGCCTTTCATGTTATGTTACATTTCTAGTTTGGAGTACAGTTGTCATGACATCATGGCAGAAGAGACTTTTTTTAAGCAAGGGGAAAAGTACAGATACATCATTGGCATTTGGACATGAAAATAACTTTATAAATCTCCTGGGGAACAATTACACCACTGGTTTAGAAAAATAGACCTTTCAATGTACTAACTAGATTGTTTTCACCTAAATGTCTATCTTTTCCCCCTCTTGTTTCCAGCTGGGGGCTTCTTAAGCTGTAGCAGCTGTGATCCAGTCCCAAAACCCACAGATGAGGGGTTAGATACTCCGAAGGTTAAGCCGGCTGATGCATTGATGCCGGGATTGCTGAAGTTAAATCCAGACGTAGAGGAACTGCCAAATCCTTTAGGGAGTAAAAATACATTTGAAACCGTTAATTTAGGCGAGAAAAGGTTTCCATTTAAATAACTTTACCCCTAGCCAAAACATAAGAGACATTTACCGCTATATATCTGCACTGTGGAGCGGTTACATTTTCAGTGTGTGACAAATCACTATAAATGGGTCAGAGTCATTTAAAGTGAACTCTGCACTTAGAAATAAAGTTTCACTTTTCTCAGATATTATTCTTGACAATACAAGCTTTAAACACTAGCGTCAGACTAATGGATTACTCTGGGAAATTAAAAGTCGTGTATGAAAAGTCTAATGATTTGTTCTATCTTCCAAATCTCAATTGGTGCGTGACTGTGAGACCCTGCCAAGTACCATGCAATGCCGTGGGAAAACAGGTTTCAGATGAAAAAAAAATAATTATATTACACATATTTAAGTGTCAAGTTCACTTTATATCTCAATGATAAAATGAACTCATAACTGGAAGGTTATACATGAGTTCATACATATATTTCCCATAGTCATTAAAGGATAATTCCACCAAAAACTGAAAATTCAGTTTTGGGTGCAGTTCCATAAGTCAAACATTAATGCAAAATACTAATTGCCTGGTCTTCCAGTTGATCAGAGGGAACTCCGATGACTGCTGTGGACCAGCGTCGTTCTCCTGGCTCCTTACCGAGGCGGCAGCGAGGAGAATAGTCGCCAGTCTGCAGCAGACATTAAAGAACGTTAGATCCCAAGAAAGTAATATTATTTTGACTTAAACATTAAGTCAAAATAATGTACATCGGCAGGAACGTTAATACATGGAATCCTCATCTGATGCTAAAATGAAGCACTAAAAAAAAAAAAAAAAAAAAAAAAACCATCAGAAAGGTTTGCAGCTAAGATTATGCAGGGTTGCACTGATCAGTAGATGTTTGTAAGAATCAACATTTTGTTCTTCTCAAAGCATTCTTTTAGGTGTGAAAGTTAAAAATGTCCTATAGCTTTTCAACACAACTGACTGCCCATGAGAACCTCTTTGGGAGGTTGAATTCTCTTACTCTGCATGTTGCTTATCTGTACGTACACACACACACACACACACGAATCTACAAACCTGCACTGAGGCTTCCCGATGGTTTATTTGCTGCTCCAAAGCCAAAGGAGGAGGCGCCAGTGGAGGTACCTCCGAATGCAGAACTACTTCCAAAACCTAGCAGGACAGCATTGGATAAAACACATGTAACATCATTTGTAACAAAGGAAAAATTCAAATTGTGTCCCTAAAACTAGAAGACATTAACTAAATTTATACAGACAGCTCTTTCAAAAGCCTAAATCCTACCTTTGTCTGAACTATATTGCCGTTTAAAAGAAACTATGCATCATTCATAAATAGGGTTGTTTATTATTCTACAAATTAGAAGACCTGACAAACATATCTATCAATCCATCTCTATATATCTCTCTCTCTCTATATATATATATATATATATCTATATACACATATATATGAGAGAGAGAGATCCATCTATATATACACATATACAGTATAAAAGTTTTAGGCAGGTGTTTATAGTTTTATAGTTTATTTTTATCAGTTAACAAAATACAAAGTGAATGAACATAAGAGTGTGCCAACCAGCATCGAGGACAACATTGGCCAAATCCCCAACTCCATTTGCTGAAATGCAGCTGCAAACTTGCACAGAACTTCCACCATGCTTCACTGTTGCCTGCAAACACTCATTGTACCGCTCTCCAGCCTTTCAGCGAACAAACTGCCTTCTGTTACAGGTACTTATCCATCATGCAATACCATTAGAGATGTGTCCGATTGGCTCCATATTTATTCTGCAGCAGGACAATGACCCCAAACATACAGCCAATGTCATTAAGAACGATCTTCAGAGTAAGTAAGAACAAGGAGTCCTGGAAGTGACATGGTCTCCACAGAGCCCTTATCTCAACATCGAGTATATCTGGGATTACATGGAGAGACAGAAGGATTTGAGCAAACCTACATCCACAGAAGATCTGTAGATAGTTCTCCAAGATGTTTGGGACAACCTCCCTGCAGAGTTCCTTCAAAAACTGTGTGCAAGTGTACCTGGAAGAATTGATGCATTGATGCTGGTATGAATGCAAAATGTGGTCACACCAAATATTGATCCGATTGATAGATTTCTCTTCTGTTCATTCATTTTGCTAACTGATAAAAAATAAACTATTAAAACTTCTATTTTTGAAAACCTTCTTACTGTGCAGCATTTTTTCCACACCTGCCTAAAACTTTTGCACATGTATATAATATATATATCTCCTAAACAAAAACATATTTAGTTATATTAACATGAGTAAGAGCTGCCATAGCATACTTCAGTGGACAGACACTCGTGGAACACACTTGGGCATGGTAGTACCTTTGCCTTACTTAGTAGAAACACAAGTACAGTTTCACAATAACTTTCTTCCAAACGTGAGCTGATCACCTTTTAAAAAGACAAGTACTGTGTGTTTTAGGAATATAGTTCCTCTTAAAGAAGTTAATTTGATATACAATACTTTGATGTACAAATAACAACACAAAGCTTTATTTAAAACCAAATATGCACGTCCAGTGGCATATTAGGACTCTAAAGTGATAACACCCCCCCCCCCACTCCAAAAACCCCCACAAAACCCCCCACACACATCTAAATTTTGTGCTGTAAAACTCTGGTCTAAGAAAGAGCCTATTTGTCCTGTTATCATTGGATAACATGTAACATACTGGCCTCTGTAATAACTTTAGTGTCATCATTGTGATAGAATAAAGCAACACCAAAGAACTTTCACATGTCAAAGTAATAGAAGGGAATGTTATAAGAGGATATTTATGGTGAAGGGCATTACCATGCATTATCTAGGTGCTAAGAGGCAGATGTACACACTCTTTTGTCCTAGCGGTGTGAATGACAGCTGGCCTGCTGAATCTGTCCCCTCACATCCCTAAATATGCCAATTTCTGCCCCTATTCCACCAATATTTGCAGAGAATAAACAGAAATGAAGAAAAAGCAGAGCAAGAAAAAGACTGTTTACATGTACGTTGGGGATGAAATGCTCCTGATGACTTTGTGGCTGCTATTTGTTACGTCGGCTATATCTCAAGAGGAGCCCGGCTGGGATTGGGCTGTGCAGCAGTCTGGCCAGCGCAGTAACAGCCATGGTGCTGCCACATACAGGAGAGGGGCATATTCTATAAAAGGAGGAGTAATGGAAACGTTACTTCCACTTGTCTTGGGATCTTTACTCTAAAATGTTGAAGTCACAGAACTTAACAGCAACAAAAAATACTTTTAAACATAATGTGATGTAAGTGTCCGAGGAGACAAATTTTAAAATAATATTTTCAGATTCCTCCACTTTAATACAGAATATTCCCCATCGTCTGCCCCTGGAGGACCTGGGTAGCCACAGATTTGGTCTAACAGATATGAGCTAACCGATAATTGTGGATTGGGCAAGAGGTGTAAGACAGAGGTTACACTGAATCAGATTGGCCAATTACACCACAAAGCCTCCAGGAAGCTGCGATACAGCCTAGTTAAAAATTGATTGCATGCAAAATTAAACAAAATAAAAGTATAAATGTATAACCAGAACTGAGCTTAGACCTGTTGCTGACATAAAGGAAACAAGCTGTTGAAAAGCAGAAAGAATGGCAAGACAGCGAGTAATACGGCTTTCACATTATTATAGGTTTGTTCTTTTTCACTTTTAGATATATAGAGGCCTTGGACAAATTTCCCAAAAAGCCAGAGCCAGTGCCAAACAATGAGTGTTGTGATACAAGGTGTGTTGATGTATGTTGGCAGCTAGCTAATAATGGACAATCCAAACATTATCCATCACAACTCAGCAACCTGTGGCCCCTTCTATCACTACACCGCCAGCCTGTTCCCCCTACCACCATACAATGTCAGCAATTTCCCATACCATTAGAACAGGCTTCTAGTGATAACACCGCCAAAGGAACAGTGTCCTGGCAATCAGAGCTACAGTGAAACAAAACCCCAGTACAAGAACACATCAACAGTAAAGTAATGTATTTCTTGCATACAAAACTATGGTCCCTATTACAGGAAAACATTTAGAAGTACCCCCAAACCTAAAATACAAGCTTTTTTACACAAAAGAGCTACAAATACCATTAATAATAAGTGTGTGTGTGTGTGTGTAAAAGTTTCATTAGTTTATGAGAACAGACGAGAAATAGGTTGTAATCAATGGGGGAAGCATTTGTCCGATACACAGCAGTTTCCTGTGTAGTAATCCCCTTTAATCACGATTGGGGTATTTCCTAACTTACTGACGCCCACACTTTTCCTATGATTCTTCCCATAGTTACTTTGATGCAATTAGTGCAATCCTGAGCATTTATCCCACAGCTTTAATCAACCTTTAGATGACTATTATATGTGACGTGTTATTGCTGAGGTCACTTATACTGTGACTTAACCCCACAATACAGGGGATACACTCCCACATTGCTGGCACACAGTGCCGTATTTCACGGACCATGTGCCTGGGCCTAACGGAGCAGTCAGTGACCAGCTTACTTCCAGTCTGGTGGGAAGAGATAAGTCCCTGCCAGCAGATTATTTGGTAAATAGATCTGATTCCCTAAGGCCTGGCACAACAGTAAGTAGTCCTACTATAGGGTGGCTGACTGAAGCCCTTTTTGAGACTAGACTAGCAGCTCTCACTCAATTGCAGAGCAAAAGTAAGTATGTGGAACGCAAGACAACTTGGACATTAAAGGACCACTTGCCTAAAATACAAGTTAAGAGTACAATAATGAATTAAAAATTTGTTAGGGACAGGGACCTGCAATGTTCTGTACTCAGAGAACCCTCAAATGAATTAAGAGGAAATACAATATTTAAGCTTTTTCGTTTCGGTGGTATGTACACAATAATTCTTGTTTTACAGTCTAATTTACACTGTACCTATTTAGCAATCTGTAAAATAAAGCCTCACACCTAGTCACGTGACTATCTGCTATTTCCATTGTATGATCATGAAACGATAAAACCAGCACATAGCATTGTTGAATATGGAAGTCCTTTCAGCTTACGTCTGTGCGATGTTTAGCCAGCTCTTAATGCGGCTTTGTATTAAAATAACTTTAAAGAGTATTTTTATAGCAAAACCACATGTTTTTAGATTAATATGGATCCTGAACGTTTGTCTCAATTGTTTAAACACACCCAACAATCACAATACAGGTCCGGGCAGCAGAATTAAGTAGATAGCCAATTCTTTATAAAGCTGGGAATAGCTACAGACGTACCACAGTCACTAAAGGATCTATTATGCACAGTATAAACCAATTGCTTTTTACTTGGCTCTGAAAGTACCACAGATATGGGGGGTCTCTAAACCTAATCCCACAATTGTGGTTTCAAGCAAACACATATGCAGTCACTGTACACTGGGTATAACTGGCAGACTTCACATTTTATTTTCTTACACCATGGAATCAACATTATATTTCTTAACAAAATACTCTCATGTCATTGCACATAAGGATTCACCCCCTTGTATATTAATCATTGGTAAAGCTGTGAAGCTATTTAGACAAGTCGCTACCAGCTTTGTCACGAGTGAGAACACTTTTCATATTTACTGTATATCATCAGAACGGCCGGAGTATGCATAATACACCAATAATCTTTACATTGGTAGTTAAACTGACATTTTCTCCCATTCTTCTTTACAATATTGTTAAAATTCCATCAGGCTGGAAGGAGACCATCAATTAATTCTGGGATCTAGGTGTGTAGTTCTACTGGGACTCTCCAGGACAGGATTTGGGTCACCGTCCTCCTGGAACAGAAATCTTCTCCTTAGTCTTTGTCACTAGCAGACTGCAGCAGGCTTTCTTTCAAGGCGAGTCTATATCTTGCTACATCCCTCTATTTTGATAAGTCTTACAGTCCCCATAGCATTATACTGCCACCACAGGCACCACGGTCGGGATAGTGTTCCTGAGATGACGCACTGACTTTGGCTCGCTCCAAATAGTACCGAGAATCAAGGCAATTTTTTTCCCCCAGTCTAATCAGACAGTAGAATCTTCTTGGTATATGGGTCTCCCACGTGCCCTCCGGCAAACTCATTTCACACCATTTCTTCTTGCCAAGCTCCCATAAAACATAAATTTATGATGTGCCCACGCTATGATATCCCATGGACAGTCTTCTCCCATCTCTGCTAAGAAAGATTAATTTGGTCATTGTTGCCCCAGTATCCTCCCTAACAAGTAACATGGATTCTCAGCTCCAGAAGAGCCTGTTCTAAGTTCATTGTGCCATATTCTCGCCATTTATTGATGGGTACGACAGCTTTCCAATAGATATTAAAAGTCTTTGAAATCTATTTATAGGATTCCCTAGTTCAGTGCCATTGAATACCCTATTCTAGTATTTGCTTTGAATGTTCTTTGATCTTCACAATGAAGCTTGTTCAGCAGTGCACTAAACACGGTGGTACCTCCTCTCTCAGAAAGGCCTAGTTTGAAAACAAATAAAGCACTTTCATTGTACACACAAGTGTACCAAGAAGTCCAATCAATGAGACTTTTGAAGACAACAAATAGCAACGAGTTTTATTTAGGTGTATTGTGGCACAAGGGGTGAATAGTTAGGTAATTAAATTTCGGCATTAAGTTACAGGGGATTTGTACTAACTGGTGGTAAAAATTCCCAAAAATATACAATTTTGTTCACAAGAGGTAAGAAAATAAAATGTGATATATACCAAAGGTGTGATTACTTTTTATAGTTACTGTATAACTTCAGAATGGTCAGATTATGCATATTACATTGGTGGGCAGACGTAGGCTGGGATTTGCTGAAGATGAAAACTGGAAGACGCTCTGATGTGTGTACACATCTTTTGGGTGGCAGAGGTGGAAGTGAGAGACTGGTTGGAACTACGAGTAATAAACTTCTGCGTCTGAGGAGCTCACTCCATAAAAGCTGTGCTATTTGGGCGATTCCTGAACCCCTAATATTCCTTTTGACCTATGGGCAGAGATACAAGAACGGATACAAATGTCCCAATATATGAACAGTTTAAGTGAAAGCCATGGAAAGGATTGCATCACATGAAGAGCAGTTAGATTAGCAGAGCGGCAGTATAGGAGGGGAAAGATCTGTAGGAGTGCCCACACTATGGCTGATCATGCTGCTCAACCCCAGGATCAAGCGTTAGGATCATTACATTTTGCCACAGCAGAGAAGACCGTCTGTTTGTTTCTCCAGTCGGATCTCTTCTGCCTTCATTGTCATATAATGACCACACATGCCGGTGATCATCTTCTAACCGCATTTTCCTGCACGCCCAATAACCATCCTACCGATTTCAAGAGGATCGCCATTAGTATTGCAGTGGTTTTGGGGCCACGCGCTGTGGCGTTGGGCCAATAATGCGACACTGGATGCGATATTTCAGTGTGCGAAATCCCCCTAAGACTACAATAGTCAACGGCGCCCAAGTTTGTGTTTTTGCAATAGGTAAAGACAAATTGCATTATCTTCACACTCAGAAATGTGATTTTGTTTGCAAACCATATCAAATGGGGTAAGCAAAATCAATGCTCCTATCATTTTATACTTATTAATTTTACAGTGGTACATTCATAGAGATATCGAACCACCAAATGGGTACCAGCGGTACAATACTGAAGCCCAGTGGCTAAACAGATTCTGCTTTCATCCAGCCAGGACTGTAAATCCAGTCACTATAAAAAGTACAATTTAGAGGGTGGATAAGGGCAGACAACAGGGTACACTACAAGGATAGATACTCCGCTTTGTTTCATATTACACAACCATGCAATAAATGTTAGTTTGATATTTTTGTTTAGTGTTGCTCTTATAATATTTTGAGAACATTCTATAAAAGGCCTAGTCAACCACAATTCAGATTTCACATAAATCCTTGTAAGATTGAAAATCATTTGCTTCTATAATAAAATGTATAGAATGTAAAAAGTACCTCCAAGACTCGAAGAGCCCAAGCCAGCTGGCTGCAGAGCAGTACTCATAGCTGAGCCGAATGGTGCTCCAAAACCCACTCCCAGTGTAGGCCGAGGCCCTAGTATGAAAAGTAAAAACAAAAGCAAAAAGGACACCAAAAAAAAATAAAAAATAAAAAACAAAAAAAACTTTCCTTACTTGAAAAATTAAAGAAAAACTTAAAAGCAGAGAAGTAACACCAATTGAGAAAAGCAAACACACCAAACCACCAGAGTCATTCTTTTCCCATTGTGGTTACTGACATTTTATTGTTGTAAGATAAGACTAGCGCTAAAACAGAAGATTACAGTTACACTGTAATATAAAGAACACGACCATAGCATATTGTTTATTGAATTTATTTTTCAGTTTCAGCAAATCAATTAAATGGTAACATGACAATTCAATTTTTTTCACACACACAGATTGGCAGCTGGGAATCTGGAAACGTTGGGGTAATTACAGAATTCAAAAGGAGGAGAATAGATGGTTTATGTATTCGGTTCTGCCCTGAAACATGGTTTTAGTCACATCTAGCACCTAAGCGGTGGCAAAAAGATGTTGTTGTTTCAGTTCAATTAGTCTGGGTCAGAATTCGTTGGCTAGGAAACACCACCAAAATACAGTAGTTAACTTACATAAATAATGATTAAACTAATAAATTAAAATGCTAACAAAAGAACAGATATTTCTTTATATGCAATTAAGAAACGCCTTTGTTAAAGGTCACAAAACTTATTTTACCATATGCAAAAAAAAAAGTTACCTGCTAAGTACTTGCTCAATGCTAACTTCGTATAAGAAGAATATGCCACAATTGGTATCTATATTCCTATAAATGGTCAGGAAAGATCGGTACAAATGCAGTCCTGGCAACCCAGTCTTTTGTCCAATTGCTGAACAACCAGATTGCAAGGGACCTATGCAGACACACGGATGTGATCACCTGCAAGTCAGACTTACTGTCTCATTCGATTGTTAGAAGTTGTGAGTCCAAAGCAAAGTTGGACCTCTTTGTATCTAGACAAAACAGGACTGGCCAACAAAATAGCCACAATGTGTAGTCATCTGAACACATATGGGCATTAGGAGCAGATAATGCCTATTTCTTTGTATATTCACATTTTATGAGCAATAATACACTTGTTCGTCGGAGGCAGCATAAATTAAAAACACAACACACCCATATGACGCTATTTGAAAGTAAAAAATAAACCTAAACGTCTGCATGCATACTTCTTCACGTTACAAGCAGCAAATCTTTGTTCTCTCAGATTTTATATAGAAATATTTGAAAAAGCACACAGCAGAACATTATAAACACAACAAGGTTTGTGTTCTGCACAAATTCAGTCTTTTGCCACTGAGCAAACTGGTGGCACTCATGTTTGGAGCTAGACCTGTTTGAGTCTTTTTTTTAGGAACATCCTGTTAGGAAACAACAAATCTTCTGTAGGTGGTATGGCAAAAAAATGAGTTACAATAAGTGAAGTCAGTGCAAGGTTCAGCTGAATTGTTTGCACTGTCATTTTAAAAAACACCTTAAATTAAGCAACACCAGAAAAATTATAGGCACTGTGGCTATCTGAGATTTGTCCAGCCCTGTAGCCAAAGACATTCTGCTGTCAATAAAAAAAATACAAGAGGTCACTGTTACGGAAGCAAACGTACAATAGAACAGCAGAAGGAGGACACAGGCGGCTTTCAGGGCCCGACCCAAAGCAGTCAATCAATTCACTAATAACTAAAGGGCCTCACAGAAACTGCACACTAGAAAACACCAACAAAACATTTGCATATGAGAGATCTGTGTTGTGCATCTTCTGCGCTGAATGTTTTGTTTTTCTCAATATGGGAGGAGTTACCCTTTAAAAGCCTGAATGTGTGGTATATTGGACTGAAATGTGTACATTACTGCTTCACTTTATACACACACAGGATGCACACAAGGGGTCTTATCAAGGAATATTCCGATGTTGCAGTGCTGGAATAATGCATGTACCGTTCACCTACACCCCGTGTACTCTACGTGCCTCAGTGATGTTACTGCTCCCAGTGTCATGTTCATTAATCTTACTGCAACCCAGAAAACGTCTGCCTCTATCTTGTGTGTGCAACAGGTACACTAAGTATTCTATTTTTTGTAACCTTACATTAGCTAAACTTAATGATTTCCATGTGCCGTTAATTATATTCCCTTATAAACACTTAAGGTTTATTTTGAATGTGGGACATTTTTACGTAGTGTTCAATGTCACTATAAAGCTGCACTACCACACCTACACGTTTATATATTTTACTATACGTTCTCCCCTCCTATAATAGGCACTACTCCATGCAGCCGTTTTGCCCTGGCCGCTCACGGTTCTGTAACAACTGGCAAATCTATTCCATTCGCCACCAAACTGGTGATGGAGGGGTTTCAGGGCTCCAGCTAGGAGAGGGAGGAGGTTAGTAAAACGTAACATGTGGTTAAACACCATATGGTTAATACTGGAAAACAATAAAAGACGAAAGATGAGTATAAAAGAAAGGTGTCAAAATTAGAAACACACTGCCAGCTGGAACCAAATGGTGGGAGATTGTTCCAACTTAGTGTTTTTAATTCAAAAGTATGGAGAAACCAAGGTTTGGCACATCTAATAAAGATTTTTTTTAAATTATATATCAGATAATATGCCATTCTGCAAGAGTAAAGTCAAAACACAGCGCTAGCATTTGATATATAAAAATATAACCCACTGCACTTCAGTCCTCTCCATGTAACACAGACCCTAACTACGCTGCTTTAATATGTGCAATATTCACAATTCAAATTTTGCAGATCGTGCAATTTTGCCTTTCCTATGTGTAGGCACTGGCAGTGGAAGACTATAAAGGGGAAAGCCTCCATTGCTTTGACATATTTGTCAAAGCTGTATGACCAAATGCATCAACACCTCATCTAATTGTCCTATATTTATATAAAGCACTTCAAGGTTAAACAGCAAAAGAATACAATACTGTACAGTAGCTCGGGAATCAAAGAGCCAATTGAGTCTTCCAATTAGGTCTTATTGTTTGTAATTATCCAAGTTGACTACGCATTGAGAACGCTCATATTTAAATGGCTAGGTCTCATTAACAGCTGATAACATTGAGCAATATCAAATTCACATTTGTTGGGTTAAGGGACAGCCACATAACTATCTTGCTAGGTATGAATATTTGCATGGCGTACAGCAAAAACCCGCTATATTTGTGTATTAAACTTCAAGTCACGTTAATATTAATACAATCACCGTACGCTAAAACAAAGATGTAAACAGCTGAATTTAAAAAAAATAATAAAAAATAAGCAAAAAACACAAACCACACACTATACCAAACCCCACAATTCAACCTACAAAATATGACCGAACACAATATGTACCTTGTCTGTAATGTAAAGAGGAAAAAGAAAACAAAAAACAGTGCTAACACTGCTGATTTAAAGGGAAACTGTTCCTTAAATTTGGTCAGAACAAAGCTACCTGTGAAGGTTTTCCAACCGCAGACATCCCTATGCATGAAATGTGTACAGCTGTGGAGCGGAATACACCTATTATGATGGTGCTACCTATATCTGTTGCTCACTTGGAGTAGCTATCAGACAGCAGATTTTATGTAAGACCGTGGCTTAAGCAGAATTATTATTTAACTATTGTGACACCAGAAATCCATTATATAGGAGCTTCTGTGAACCCCAGTAACCGTTTTCAGGCAGTGCAGGGGAGAGACACACGGCAGTGATAGCACCACACTGCGTGCAATGATTGTGGCAACAGATTACAACTACCATCATCCACTGCAAATTGTTTCCATGTCTCCTCCATCATCAACAAGCTGCCTGCAGTCTGGTTACATCGGCCAGTGTAAGAGACCTGAAACCACAGAGCTGATGGCTATAGCACAGGTAAAAAGAAACAAAGTTGGAAATGGGGGTAGGGGACCAGACAATCATAAGGCTGCACATTAGTGTGTTAGCCAAAGGATCCTAAATAAAACAACATGACTCTAGAGAAGGGCAGACAGTGCTGTATCTTATAAACTAAATCTCACAAGCACCATGATGTGCTGGCAAATATACACAGATGAGACCCAACAACAAAAGCACCTATCTATATTGTGTAGGTCCCCCTCGTGCCACCAAAACAGCTTGTGGAGTTGAGGCACATCTGAAGGTGTCCTGTGGTATCTGGTACCAAGTCCTGTAAGCTGCGAGGTGGGGCCTCCATGTCTCAGAGTTTTATTTCCAGCACTTCCCACAGATGCTCAATCGGATTGAGATTTGGAGGCCAAATCAACACCTTGAATTCTCTGACATGCTCCTCAAACCATTTCTGAACAATATTTGCAGTGTGGCAGGGTGCATTATCCTGCTGAAAGAGGTCCCTGCCATGAGGGAATACCGCTGCCATGAAGAGTCCTTTGTCTGTAACAACGTTTGGTATGTGGTACGTGTCAAAGCACTGTTCTCCCCAGCACCTATTTCTCTGGTGCTACACCCGGCTGTTTTTACTTGCCATCCGGTTCTTAGAGCCCAACATAGTCCTATTATAATAGAATAAACCATTGTTTCTCCTATTATAACAGACACTATGTGAGCACTACAGGCAGCAGTGTGTGTTAGACCATGGACTACCAGTCTGACCAGTCCTGGCAGGTGTGGGCAATAACCTCCAACATTTTTTAATATTATTACAAAGTATTAGAACCGACTCCAGCCGGCTGCTTCTTAATGCCACCTGGCTGGCAAAATTTTCTAGGGAAAACACTGCAAAGCAACATCCACATGAATGTCAGGACCCAAGGTTTCCCAGCAGTACATTGCCCAGAGCATCACACTGCCTCCGCCAGCCTTGCCTCCTTCTCATAGCGCATCCTGGCTCCATCTCTTCCCAGGTAAATGAAGCATAAGCACCCGGCCATCCACATGACGTGAAAGAAAAAGTGATTCATCTTACTAGACCATCTTCTTCCATTGTTTAATTGTCCAGTTCTAACGCTCATGTGGCATTGTAGGCGCTTTCATCAATGGACAGGGGGGGTTAGCATGGGCACCCTGACTGGTCTGCAGCTACGATGCACTGTGTGTTCCGACACCTTTCTATCATAGCCAGCATTAACTTTTTCAGCAATGTATGCTACAGTAGCTCTTCTGTGGGATTGGACCAGACAGGCTGACCCATTGGCCAGTTCACCTATTGTCCCTTCTTGGACCACTTTTGGTACCAGGAACATCCCAGAAGACCTGACGGTTTTGAGATGCTCTGAGCCAGTCATCATAATTTTGCGCTTGTCAAAGTCGCTCAGATCCTTACGCTTGTCCATTTATCCTGCTTCCAACACATCAACTTCAAGAACTGACTGTTCATTTGCCGCCTAATATATTTCACCCCAGGTACCATTGTAACGAGATAATCATTGTTATTTGCTTCACTTGACAGTGGTTTTAATGTTGCGGCTGATCGGTGTATATGTTTGGACATTATAGATTCATTGGCAAGAACTTGTTAGAAAATGGGAATGTCCATTAAATTAAATTGGCAACATTTTCTAGATAGGAAAGTCTTCAGTAGGAAACCATAGCTCAGTTTTTTTTTTTATGGTACAGTCTCCATTTAAAATTCAATGAGATGAAATTATCCATGAATACAAAATACAGTTTTGATATTGCACTAATGGAATAAAAATACATTCATGTCTAAAACCAATGCTAGGTAACTACTTAAGCCAAATAATCTCAGTGTTCCAGATGAGTTTACTAACACTTGGTAAAGGAACTACTAGATAAGACTGTGCTAGCCCAATGTGTGCATGTACAAATGCATCTAGCGTTGTTGTAGCATGTGTCATAAGTGCTTGTCGTGGTGCGTCACAATTGTCACTTTTACGGTTTTGTACTGAAAAACAAATAACTCTCTTTAAATTTGCCATTTTTATTTTTGAGTTTCTAATCATTGTAACATTCCGCTTACGCTATAGTGAACCGATGCTCAGAGTTCTAAGGGGAGTTTACACAGTTTATCAATATGATTTTCTCTTTAGCCAATTATCTATAAGGAATTTGTTTTGCTCAAATACTCTGACATTCTGATAAAAATGATTTACTTGATTTATTTTAGCAACATCAGAACAAGTGGCTGCTAGAAACTAAATCATAGAAACTTATTTAATTTTATAACAAATACCGATTTTTATTATTAGTGTTGGTTAATGTTAAGAGTTTTTCCACTCTCAGGTAATGTTTTGGTTTCTACGTCTGCTTTTGCAATTGTTACAAAGTATACTGTTTTATATTCCTGACCTTCTTTTGTTCAATCAAAGCGTTTATATCATTCATTTTATTTTTTAATAATTGCCCTTCCATACCAAACAAATACACTCATAGCTCAGCGCCTAATATGCAGGGAATGAAAGAACTCTGCATGGATGATATAAAAGTCTTTGTGATAAACACAGAAGGATGTCGGAACGATAAATAAATGTATTTAGTAACAATGGCTGAAGGCAATGCCGAACACAACATATTACGCCAGGCAGGAACTCCTTTGAAATATCTGATAAGCTGGCATGCATTTTTAAATTGCCAATCAATACCCTGCTAGATAAGTTAGAGCTCATTAAACAATGAAATATACATCAAAATAATTTACATATTACAGCAATTCTGCAGCACCGTAACATCACGTTACAAAAACTTATCTGCATTTGCAATGCACTTCATTTTTTTTTTCTTTTTTAATTAAATCAAACTTTTATTGCCTTTAACAGTACAACAACGTTATTTGTACTTTAGCAAATGGCATAAAAAGGGGCAAGCCAATCAGGGTGATTCCCCAATTAAATATAATAATAAAAGAACCTTTTATAACACGAGAGCTCTGATTATTTTTGTAGTGCCTCCATTATAACACATATCTATATACATATATAACTTAACACCATCATTAAATAACGCATGAAAAATGTTGGCTGCCAAAACTGCGATTCACAAGAGGCGCCCATGATAGAAAACAATATTGGTCTGTCAGCATGGAAAAAAAAAGTTTCCAAAACTATGTAAACAACTTTTAAAACATCACTGGAACAGAAGATAAAAAAAAAAACCAAACAAAAACGAAAAGAATCCCACAAACGTTGGCAGTAGGTTAAATCTGTATGCAGCATAATTTAAAACCTATTCAAACACACACATTTACTAATATATAAGTAACTAAGCAACACTGCACAGTGGCAGAGTCGCTCACTTTAATACAGCAATCTTGCCTGATGTTCACAGTTCCTTTGAAAATAAACTCCTAAGACTGAAAAGGGGGTGTTCATGTCGAAATGTCACAACAAGTAAAGATATTGTCACAAGTGCAAGTGTTCCATTCTGTTTTCAGACAACTCCAGAAGAGCAGGAAGCTCGCACAGATCAAATAAAAGGACACAAAATATTTTTAACAATAAGGAGGGGAAACAAGGCCAGGGGGAAGTAGAATAAGTTTTACATAAATATTTCTCATTTCAATTTTTAAAACTCATTGGGACTTCTGTATTTCCTTCTCAATGACCCCTGTGAGGAGCTTCCGTCTCTCCTGCAGAAATGCTCAGAATCCTGAGCGGAATATGGAAGGAATGTTTTACAGAAAGCCAACATATTCAAACCGCTACTTGTCAGGGTGGCGCTTCTCTCTTTTGCATCACTCTGTGGAGCGTTTGCAATCACATTCTTAGGTGATAAGTGTTCTGTACATATCTGTGGACATACACACAGGAATTGCTGGTGGTGTCCCAACAAGAATAGCAGATGAGCTAAAAATGCATCATTTCAGCTTTTTGACCCTGCATCACTCCACGTGGTGGTTCTAAAGGTGACTACAGTTCATAAAAGGGGGACTTTATATTTTAAGAAAACCGCAGTGGAAATTTAGGTTAAAGCTAAGCCATGTGTTTTACTGCCATGCTTCAGACATGAACGTTTAGGTTCCAGGCTTGACAATAACTTAGTTGTCACATTCTTAGTGTAGAGGCACAAGTTAGTCTCTTCAAGTATAATACGGTCACCAACAGCTGGAGACTCGGAAAAGATTTCTAAACAAGCAGGCAGGATTGCTGATTAAATATGGTTCAGTAAATATGAAAAAGGTCAATTCACACAGTTAACTAACTACTAAGGTGTAATTATTGCCAAGACTAAACCCTGCCTATTCTAGAAGCTGCGTGTAGTAAGAAAATGTAAAAATCTTTCGCCAGCAACTAGGAAGACCCAGCACAAGAGTTGAGAGAAGTTTACTGAGCAGAGAATGGGTTTAAAGTATCTAAAACTTCAATGCATTCAGACCTGTAGCAGGCTGCTGCTGCTGGGTCAAGGTGGCAGCCATTGCAACGGCGGCTGCGTTTGATATGTTGCTGAACGGGGTGGGTCCGGTGGTAATGCGCGGGGCACTCTGCCACTTCTTCACTTCCGACCGCCTGGCTTCGAACACATCTGTGGAATCGCCCAGGAAGGTTTTCCGGTAGCCGAGGTATTGTTCTTTGAGCATCTGAAAGTCATTTTAGTTTGAAAGTGAACGTCCATAACGTGACTGCAATGGACAGGTGGACAGCGACTAGTGCTATACTTTAGAATGTGCCAAATGTTACTAGGACTTATCCGGATGCAGAAAAAAACACCCTAAAAATAACCTAAATAATGACAAAGATAGATAAAAAAAAAGGACAATTCCCTAAATTCCTCTGAATTCCTGTGCAGTTCGGGGAGGTTAAATCACCACTGGAATAAGCTAAGATCAATCCTGGAATCTACCAGAAAAGATATACAAGTTGTAGATTTAGGAAGAATAAACCAAGGAGATTGCCTTACGTTTTTCATATCCACATAGAGCAGGCATTATTACAATTAATGATTTAGACGCACAGAAGTAAAACATGAACCAGAACGATGGTGTGTGCTATAGTCTATACATTACATGACTGCCAAAATCATGGATCATACATAAGACAATCTCCTAGGTTTACTCTTCCTGAAGAGAAGGAACCTTACATCTTATTTGGTAGGTTTAAGAGACTTCATGTCCTCACTGAAATGGAATATTGTGAAGCCATACAAAGGGAAGATATAAACGAGTAATGTGCACTGATCACTAAACAACCAATTCCAATAAAAGAATATAAAATAATACAACTAAAAACCCCACTACAGTTAAGTTGTAATTCCTTTTATGTTTTGTATTTACAGGTGCTTCAGACAATTTCTCAGAAATACTGTTTTTAAGTATCTGTGTGATTAATGGGGAAACTCCTCTACTGGTTTAAGAATAGATCTAAAACCAAAATGTACTCAGCAATTCTCCCTGCTTATCTGCATCAATGTATACTTCAATCAAGGTCTACAAGCAGCACCCACTGTAGTGTGTACGAGCTCTTCCTGGAGAAGTGAGTAGAATTATGGGCAAGGTATGTGGTAACGTTATACATACGTTATACGTATGTGGTGACTGATTGAGAAGAATGCAGCAATAAGGCACAAATACTCAGTGATGTCACTACGGAACACATTAAGTCTACTCAGGAATATTGTTCAGATCCACAAATAGGCAGCCAACCTTATCATTACGATCCTAAGATTTCAATTTACTATTAAGGCAAATGTGATGACAAAATAAAACCATTCTGGCTCACATAACAAGGGCAATTTACACTCTGTAAAACAAGTCATAACATGATTATTTCCATCATACATAACACAGGGGTTCTGGATTTTAGTGTTTATGTTTTGATGAATTCAGGGCTTATTTTATGGAGGCGGCGGGGGTCACATGTAGAATACATAAATAAATTAACCGATAAAAACTAAACACAAAAAAGGGAAAAACTCCATATATTTTAAACAGGAGAGATGGTGACAGGGGTAAGGGAAGAGGGTTTTAGGACCCAGTGGAGAGGGCCTTCAGTGGACCTTTTCAGGCTTTTTAAAGTCAAAAACAAAACCCAGAATCCCTAACTAGAACTTATTTAAAACCTTTTGTATTATCTAACACATGCAAATTATAGAAATACCTCATGTGAGAAAGAGATAAATGAACTAGACCCAGGATTTCCCAAACCCAGTCCTCAGGGAGCCCTAACCTCCAGGTAACAAGGAAAATAATGATATCACCTGTGGATCTGTTACACTGTGTCAGTCAGTAATGACAACACCTGTGCTCCAGCAAGGAGATATGGAAAACCTGCACTGTTATCGGACTCGACTAATATAATTGTTTTACAAAGAATCCAAGACATTTAACCTTACAATGTACATTACACCAGACACAAACACTATATACAACAGTTCTAAGACTTCCACATCCATCAAATACCTT
The DNA here is from genome assembly GCF_038048845.1 of Mixophyes fleayi. NCBI lineage: Eukaryota > Metazoa > Chordata > Amphibia > Anura > Limnodynastidae > Mixophyes > Mixophyes fleayi. The sequence continues at coordinate 46,718,242 of NC_134403.1, read as the reverse complement.
TTTACGGTCACACTATGTACGCTGTGATAAGTTTATCTGGCCACGTACCTTAACATTTTCATGTATTGATTGCAGCTGGGCTGCTAGTGCTACAAACGTCTGGTACAGCTTCTGCATGGCCATGGACAGGTCTGAAGGGATACAAAAAAAAACAATAATGTCTAATATATATGTATGCTGTATACAAAAAGGAAACAGATGGGCCACTGTTTTGCCAGGGGTGTGTGTGTCTATATCTCTCTATACATATCTATATCTCTATATATATCCTCTCCCACAAGGCAAGCAGGCAACCCCAGCTTGTAAGACTGTACCTTGTGGAGTTAGGTGTGAGCTGTTTGCTTGTGTTGCTAGGTGGTTTTCCAGCTCCTCGATTTGCTGCCGGTACTGCTGCAACTGTACTTCAAACTGTTCCACCAATGTCCGGAAGTAGCTATAAAGTAGTATATAAAAGACACTTCAAGAAGTTGTATTTACATGTATATAGCACACAACACTGCATGCACTATTCAGTTTTACCTTGACTCTCTATTGCAACTTGTAAAAAGACCCTCACCCAACACAAATAGCTACAACCATACTTTGGATACTTCTAATATAGATAGTCAAATAAATACTTAAATAAAGCATATTTAGCATATGAAGTGACAACGACCCTGTATGCAAATCAACCAATATTCTGTATGCATAGAGTATCCTGTTACCTAGGAGACTACCACCCAATCCCACACATACTGGTTTTTATACTATCTCAGTGATTGAAAATGGACAAGTGCCACAGTAAGCAATGTCTGCTTTTCTAATCACATTGGCAGCCATTCATTTAGACAGATTTTATGTATAAACATATAAACTATGTGTAATGCTCATTGCTTGGCTTCTCTCTAGCCCAAGCAGGTGGTGATAGCTCTCTCCAGTCACAGGGGAGGGGTACAGATACCTTCTTGGCAGTTTTAAAAAGGCAGAGATGAGAGGAAAAAAGAGGAGCAGCTGCAAGTATAAGAGGATTATTTATGTTACAGTCACTACAGCAATAAGAACGTTAGAAAGGTAGTTTTATGTTTCTGTTGACTGTCCTGGAGGAGGAAACTTACTCTGATGGCGCTGTATTCTCATGTTGAAGGCCTGGTGGCGTTTTCTGCGTTCTTAAAGCTATTTCAGCATTTTTAAGTTCCTGAAAAATTAAAAAGTGTCTTACCAAGCAGGCAGGATTTAGAGACAGGGAGCTGTATTTTACGGCTGCTTAAAGACTGAATGATTTGCCCTTTAATCTGGGTATGCAGATTGTCCCACTCTTTCCCATACCATGGCCTCCAACTGGGGCGACGGATACACAACAGAGTGGTCTAGTAGAGCCCCCGTGTAACCGAGCGGATTGCCATATGGCTATTGTACAGTGAATAAATTAGCCTCATTAACCCTGTGTGTTGGATAATATAAACACTATAAGCCTGTCATCCAACTGAACTCGATAGCCAAGTTCAGTAACACTGCTTTCATACTGCCGCCCGGCAATATCCCGAGTATATGAACCCAGGATATTGCCGGGAAACAGAGGCTCCCACGGAGAGAAATTCTCGGATAGACCCTGTTCATACTGAACACGGGTCTGACCGGGTCTCCATGGCAACATCACAAGAGGAGCTCTGATTGGCTCCTTTTCTGATGTGTTTTTTTTTTGTTTTGTTTTTCAACTTTATAAGTGTGTTTGGCGAGACCCAGGAATTACCCCACCAAAAGTCCCAGGTCTAATTCCCGGGTCATCAGACCATTCATACTGCGCCTTGTCCCGGGTCGTCTGGGCTTGCCCCAGCAAAAAGCCGGGTTTTTGGCGCAGTATGAATGGGGTATAAATAACCTGTATATACCCAGCCCTTCCTTCATTAGCAGATTTACCCCATCAGCCTCTGGCCTGGTAGTGTACATACCCTACAGTATTCCTGGAGTCAGGATGCTGGTCCTAGGGGTTGGGTTTGGGAGGCAGTTTAAGACCCCTGGAGATACCAGGACTACAAACGTATAAAGGAAATTCCATCTATATGTAACACTGGATGTCAGATCTCTGGAAGTCCACTCTGTAATGGAACTTACCTAAATGTAATGTGTAGCACTGACAGTGGGAGCAGCAGTAAATACCTGAGCAGTTTCAAATTTCAGTTTGTCAATAGCCAGAGTGTTTCTCTGGAGGCCGCTGGACGCCACAGATAGGAGCTGTTTCAATGCTTCCAGGTCCTCCTGTACTTTCAGCATGGCTTTGGAGGACATCCTACTGATCTCCTCCTGCACTTGTTTCTGCTCCTTCACAAACTTCCTGTACAAGAGAGACAACAATATCTTCTCACCACAGCAGTCTTCACCATAGCACGGGCATCATCTTTACAAATAAAACTGCTTACATTTGAACTATCAGTTCATAAAGTTTGATATGTTGTTAAAGTAGGTGAACTGTGCTCTGTATGGACTTTCCATGGATCCGTTACACTTAAGTTAATCACAGAATGCTGCCATATTCCTGCCAGACTGTGCCTATGTAACTGCCTTGGACCAATACAACGTCCTGTAAGCGGCAATGTACATTAAGACATTTCTTTTTTTTAACCTTTTCACATATTAAGTCTTGTGCATATTAAGATACTGCGTTTAACAAATGCTGAGAGCATGCCGTTTGTAGACAGCACAATGCCCTGGGGATCACACTATAGCGCATGTTAAGGACGGCCTCACTGTTCCTTAGATAGCGGCATTTAGTGTGCGCTATATAGCGTGAAGAGGGGAGGTGAGCTGGCATAGGGATCATTGATACCTAGGTCATCGTACGCTTTACAGTGGTGAGCTCACACTCAAATCATAAGGTGACTATTAAGATAAATTACAATGACACATTCCTAGCTTTAAAAACAATATACACTTGGTAGAGATCTTCTGGTTCAGTACAATAAGGATAGGCCTGTGTTTGATACAGTCACCAATCTGTATAAGCACTTAGGTAAAGCTGCTGCCATATGAAGTGATTTTATTTAGTACCATCAAACATGGCAGCAATCTGAGGCTCAATGATGCACTGGTCCATGTGCGCACATTCATCGGGCAGCAGAGAATAATGTGCCACTACATTCTGTACAAGCCGGCGCACAGAACGATCTGACCGTTCACAAGTCAGCAACGTAAGCGCAAATCTAAAATTCTCAACCGTGCTGAACAAACTGACTGCAGTGTGTGGGGTCAACTTTAGGACAGAAACTGACAGAACTGAGCTCTCTTTATTCTGCATTATATGGCAAACCACAAAATAAAATGTCCTGTTAATGGTGCTTTAAATTTTAAATGACAATAGAATAATGGTTATGGAGGAGACTGCGGAAATATGAGACTTTTTGAGCAATTCTCTCGCTATAACAAAGAGATGCGGCCATTTTCTATTAAAGCTATGCAAAAAGTCTGTTCTATGCAGAATGTCCTTGTTTTGCTGGGAAAGAAAATAGAAAATAAATCAACTTATTCTTTTAATTTATTTTAATGGCATCAGGGCAAACCATTATGCAACACAGAAACCTGATAGCACCATTGCTGGATCTCTTGTAACAGTGATCTAAAACTAACCAGCATGGACCTAGATGTGTGTCACCTGCATGAATCTACACTATATTGCATTGCACAAGTAATAATCCATTACACTGGAGTCATTATCAATTTCCACACCTAATTACTTACCAGGAAGGGAAAATGCGGAGTAAGGACTAGGGATATAGCCAATACACATTGACTAGCATACATTTACCCAGAAGCCATGTGCAAAAAAATAAAACGTGAGTCAACAGTCTAGAGCAGGCCTGTCCAACCTGTAGCCCTCCAGATGTTGTGAAACTACAAGTCCCAGCATGCCCTTCCAGCTATCAACTGGTTGTCTACCAGCAAAGCATGCTGGGGGTTGTAGTTTCACAACACCTGGAGGGCCGAAGGTTGGACAGGCCTGGTCTAGAGAGTATATTTAGCAAACTACAGGTTTGAAAAAGTGAAGCTGTCTATAGCAACCAATCAGATTCTAGCTATCAATTATTTAGTACATTCTACAAAATGACAGCTAGAATCTGATTGGTTGCTACTGGCAACAGCTCCACGTTTTCAAACCCGCAGATTAGTAAATATAACCCCTAGGCTCCATTATTTTACTAAGTAAAAGGTGGAAAGAGCCTACTAAACTGAAGGAGCTGAAGCATGCCGCTGCAATGGAAAGAATATAGAAGGACTTCCAGGTACCACAAAACTTACTGGAAATTGTCAACATCCTGACAGATTAATTGAGGTAGATTTTCATCTTTAAGCGCTTTACTGTCCCTGAAAGGAAAAACATTTATAAACCAGATATTGTCGGTGTGCACACAAAATATGTTATTACACATTATAAAACATTGTTTAAAAACTATTTCGCAATAAATTGTGTGGTAAAAGTTTCATTCCATTATTGAAATATGGGTTTTGTGGTTGTGAACATAGAGGACGCTGCTGCTGTAGGCGTGAGAAGCGTAATGTGCAATAAGAACTGTAACATAACTTACTCAGGTCTGGTTCCAGTTTTATCACCTAAAAGAAAGTTACACTATTAGCATTGTATGAAGTAATATTATACAGCAATTCATTTACCCTGCATATTTAGCTACTGATTTTAACACATTAGATTTTTTTACATTTTTTTTTGCAGAATTAAAACAATATTTTTTTTATGATGGTCAGTAATGTGGAAGTTCCTCTCTTGTGCAGATATCTGCCTAATTCCTATGTACACCACCAATTGTGTGACATCGCTTTGCTTTCCGATGTATAAATAAGGTAACAGGAGAATTGTCATGTTCTCAAAAAGTGAAGCCAGCCCCAGAACACCAAGATCTGTACATTCATAGCCACTCCTGCCACTGTAATTACATAGCTACAAGTGACACTAATAAAAGGAGGAAATGTCTGCATAGTAGAAGTATAATAAACCGTTGAAATATTTAAAATAAACAGCTGTAAGTCGAATAATAATAAAACAAATAAATAAGAATATTTCAAATTGACAAATGACTTTCGAGGTGTAGACAACTCAGGCCGTAGGAATCTTGGGTCAGGGCCCAATAACTCCGACCTTACCAGCCAATCCAAGAGTCTACAACGGAGCTTTTCTTTTTAGCTAATGCTAGAACACGAACGAACAGCTAGGAAAAAAATATATACTGTTCTATTATTATTACTATCGTAGATTTATAAGGCACCACAGTGCTCCACAGCGCTGTACAGTATGGAAAACAGGACATACATAAAACAAGGACATACAAGGCAGACATGAAAACAAAGGGTATGGAGGATCCTGCTCATTAGAGAGCTTACATTCTAAGTGAAGAGGGCACAGCTGAAACAAAAGTGCGTGTGGCTTAGAGTGGAGATTAGGACAGCTGTGAGGATGTACTAGTGTGAATAGTATCATCAGGGATAAGGTAAGCTTAAAAAAAATAAATCGAGAGAAAATCTAAAGATTTAAAAGTTGTGGGAAAGCCTGACTGGGCGTGGTAAGCAATGCCATAAGTGAGGAGAAGCACAGGGGAAGTCTTGTAGGTGCGAGTAAGAAGTAGTTATATAGGATTTATAGGAAAAAACATTAAGACAACTTCCATGATTCTACCACTAATTCCACAAAATAACCACCGAATGGAACACACTGGAGGGAACAGAATGTTGTTACCTGCCTGGCGTATACAGCTGCACTCCTGGATGATAGGAATTAGATATCATCCAGATACATATCTCTCTTCCAGAGTGCGGCTCTATATGCAATACAATTACATCCAGCACATAGTTTTCATCACATGTTACCAGATCAGGGATACAACACTAAAACACAGCATCCAATATCACATTGCGGCAATGGTTTCCTGAACACATGGATAGTGAATTATAAGCTGTAGTGCCACTTTAGATAATTACATAATCTGTCAGGATGTGTATTTTATTTACGGTGGAAGCAGTTGTGTAAACATCCTATATTTATATTCAGAACCTCTTTTTCTTGCTTTACTTTTAATGGAGTTATTTAACCTTACATTCTGATCTTCTGTCATGTTTCAGGAGAAATATAATCCTGCATGCTACAGTGACAAACAAAACTAAACACATTAAGCAAAAAAAGTAAAGTCATTCGATAAAGGGAGCACGTACTTTTTTTGTCCGAGGAGCTGCTAAAGTCTATGCCACCAAGCCCTTCATTAGTGGCAGCCTGAGGAGCAGGCGCAGATAAGCCAAGTGGGTTCTGTCCCAGACCTGGAAACAAAGAACAAGTTGTTACTGCACACCAGGTATTAAGAGACAGACTCCTGCAGTTGCTCAATGTTTTAAATGACAATTCCACTTTTATAGTATTTTTCAAAATGAAGCTCATATCTACAACAGTGGGTGCCCTTGGCCTGGAACCCCCGTTCACTGCACCTTAGAACCCTGATGAAATTGGGGTTCCACAAAAGAAACCAATACACAGAGCATGTAATGGAAGAGCTTAACCTGGCAACGCATCATTCGGACACCAGGGCAGTAATTACTTATTACAGTAAATAAGTGTTGGGACTTTCAAATCTTATTACACTGAATACTATATTGTACTATGTATAATCTAAATATGCTCCACTAGTGTCTGTATATATTAGACACAGATTCAAGTTAGATTATTAAGTAGGGGTCAATAACAAAGACTTGAACTGTGCCATTATTTTACAATTTGAGTTTGTTTGATGCACAATTATAGAATGTTCATCCGTGTAGCAGCATGGGTGAATATTATATTCCTAAATATTATAAAATAAATATATTATATACCTAAACTAAATAAAAACATCTATGTGAAACCGACCCTCTTTGCAAGAGCTCATTGGAATTTAGATGCATCCTGTGCTTTGTGGAGCACAGAAGGCTTGTTTGCTGTAAAGATCAAATCATCTCCAGCAATTCAGCAGCAGCTAGTTTGCGGTGTCTATCCATGCACAGAACAGAGCTTATAGTGTTAAAGCCACTTGTCCATTGCACAGTGAATGCCAGAGACAGGTTGTGGTCGTCCAACACTAAATGCCCCTTTTCTTTCAAGAAAAAAAATGGAATACAAAACGCCATAATACAATAGTTTGCTTCCAGACAAAGGTCTCCATGCTGCTGTCACCCACCCAATATACTTCCCACACACTTTCCAGAGCAGCACAGCTATTTTATATATTATTGCTTGGTTAGTAAGCATGGAAATTATAAATAGTATGTAAATATAATCTGCATAGACAGCATAAATATGTAAATATTGAACACGGTAAGGAACGCATTTATGAAAGCTGTCACAATTACCTGAAAGTACTGGATTTGTACTTTGGAAGAGTGATCCAGACAGTCCTGGAAGAGTCCCAAGTGAAAGCCCAGGGGGCGCTGTAGTCGTAGCTGTGGTACCAGCCAAATTCAAAGAAAATCCGGTTCCCCCTTGAAGCAAACCAATAATGTTATATAGAGATGTCCAGAAAAAGTGTTTTTTGTTGTTTTTCTTTTTTTAAGTGAAGCTCTCCCGTAGAGCGACTGGTGTGAATGGATTGTCAACACACTGTATCGAAACCACAGTGCAGGCATCCATTTTGTGGGCAGGACCAGCAAGCAGCCTATCAGTTTGCTAGGATCCTGTGACATCACTTAACTAGCAACGCCTGGCTAATAATCATAATGCCTGACTAATATTCATGGGGTACTTAGCAGAGGAAACAATACATTTAGCTGCCATGTGATTGAAGTGGGCTGCAAAGCCAACAGTACAGTGGGAATGAATGGGTGGGATAAGATAGCAACATCATACGTTGGTTTTTATATTAGTATCTGTGAAACCTTCAAGCGTTCCCACCTCCTCACGGTCATTGGAGACAGAGTAGTTCCACTGACTCGAGAGCCGACAGCTGTAAAAATGGATTTAGAAAGCCCAAATGCAATAGGAAAAATATATTTACAATACTCTGCCTTTTGCGATTGTGTCTGTATTACATGACTACAAAACAAATGGAATGGAATGTTTTCATGTAATCTATACACTATAGAAGCCGTCAATATTCAAGATAATGCAGCCTATCAGTAGGACCAATCTGTGACACTACCGATGCATGAAAGCCCAATCCTTCCCTACCTGTTGCTGGAGCAGAGGTCAGAGTAGAGGCCAGTCCGGTGGCTGAGGTAGTAGCAGTAGGCAGAGAGAACGGTGTAGCAGATCCTGCAGGTTTACTGAAATTCAAACTGAATCCAGTGGTTGGTGCAGATGCCGTAGTCGCTGCTGCTGGTGTAACAGATAAACAAATTTATAGGACATGAAGTTTTACAAATACACAGAGACCATAGCTGAAAATAGTCAGGACAGAAAGCTTTTTGGAACAGAAGCATTTATTAGGTATACACTGTGGCAGAAAACCCCAAAATGCTACAGAGAGAGAAAGTGATGTGGTCTAAAAGGTGGGACAGTCCCATAGTACACACAGACTACACAAGTCATGGCAACAGTATAATATCTGTAGGAAGAAGATCTGATAAGATCAATTCAATGTACACTAATCGGGTATTATAATATAGTATTAAGCGCCCCTTACTGTAAATTACTACCTTAAAGAATCCCAGAAGCCACATAGCCAACATGCCACATTACTGTACTATATCTACTGTTTTCTTCCATATAGTGCCTTCATAGTTCCCTGGGAAACACAGGTATGTAATATATTTAAACAAAAATCATATAATAGGATTTTTATACTTGTATGAAATCCATTTCTCCTAGTCCATTGGGGGACACCGGGGACATTGGAGTTTAGTGTAGGTGAGATAGGCACTTTAAGGAAGTTGTTAGCTAGCCCTAGCTCCGTCCCCACTATATCCCACTTCCTGCTTAAGCCTCAGTTTAAAAGACTGTAAAATTTATATCAGATGAAATTACACTTTTATTTATCTTTTAATTATGCATGTATATATATGCTCAAGGACCTATATAGATCTCCTAAGATATATCCTCTATTAGTTTCCAATATGTTTACAGTGCACTTAATTCTATAAGAAATATGTACCATTTTATGTCACCAATGTTTATTATCATACAAGTATAAATGTTCATAACTATGACCATTAAAGATCATGTTGTGTAACGCACTACTGGTTTCATTGCCAAGCAGTATGGCCACTCCTACTCTGCTATCATTAGTGAAGAAAAACACAACCCAACTATTAAAATTTGCCCTCTTCGCACAAAGTAATCCCCCTCAAGAGAGTCCCAGTGACAAAACAAAGTGATGTATGGCTTGACAGGAGTTATGATTGGGACACGGGACACATCACACAAACGTGTACACACACACACACACACACACACACACACACACACACACAATGTCATATCAGGGGAGGATTTTATTTTACTCACAGTAAAATCCATTTCTCAGAGTCCATCAGGGGGACACTGCAACAACGGGGTATAGCAGCTGGAGTCTGGAGCGAGGGCACTACTATGCTCCCTACTATGGCTGCCATGTGGTTAGACAGACAACCACATGGCAGGCCAGCACACCTGTTTGTCTGACACACTGTGATGCCTCGCCCAGAAGGCACCTACCGCCCTGGTTGAATGAGAACTCAAACCAACAGGCTCAGGTCTGGACATCTCAATGTAAGCCAAACGAGCAATAGATTGTTCAGATGCTGGGCAACCACGCTCATGGGCATTATACAGGATGAAGGAAGTATTGGTCTTACGTACCAAGACCGTACGGGCCACATAGCATTTGAGAGTCCGGGCCACACCCAGAAGCATCACAAGTTTGAGACTTAAGACAAAATGCTGGAACAACGATTTCCTGGTTCAAGTGAAAATGGGAGACCATCCTTGGAACAAAAGTGCATTTAAAAGAGGGTTTAGTGCAAAGTACTGCCCTGTCACAGTTAAAAACAAAGAGAAGGGGGATTTACAGTATAGAGTCCCCAACATCGTGCCGAAGAAATATATCAAATGATTCTAAGGGATCTCTAGTAAGTGCCTTGAGCACTAAATTGAGATCCCAAGAGCTGAACATGAAGAACTCCCTGCAAGATGGTCTGCACATCTCACAGTAACGCCAACTTGCGCTGGAGGATAAGGGATAGCGCAGAGATCTGCATATTTAATGAGGAGAGTCTGAGCCCCTCATCAAAACCCTCCTTTAGAAAAGATAACAGGCGTGAAAGTCTAAACAGATGTGTGAAAACTCAGATCCTCACACCACTGAACACAATGCCCTTCATACACTAGAATTAGCTGAAGAAGGTTTACACTCCTTAATTATCATCTGCTACACTTAGAGCAAAAAAAACCTGGCCCGAAGGATCGGGGTTTCAGTAGCCACGCTGTCAAAGCCAGACGCTCTATAAAGAGTGGCACAGAAGAGGACACCGTTCAAAAGTTAGGACGAAGAGGAAACCAGTAAGATGGACTGCCGAGGATAGCAGAGTACCATGCCCTGCATGGCCAATCCAGAGCCACCAAAATGTCTGTCGCTCGTTCTCTTTTAAGCTGTTTTAATACCCGCGGGAGCACAGAAATGGTGGAAGGAACACAGAAAAAATTTCCACTGAATCATCATGCAATCCGTGTACCATGCCCTGGGGTCTCTGGACTTTACACAGAACTGGGTAACTTGAGGTTGATAAGGGATGCCATGAGGTCCATCTATGGCTGGCCCCAGCTGTGACAAACTGTGTCGAAAGCCAAACCAAGAAATTGCATCTGTCGAGCTGAAATCAACGAAGACTTGGGTAGATTGAGAATCCAGATGTGTCACTCTAAAAGAACGCATGCAACCTACCATAATGGAAAATATTTTGGTGAAGACCTTCTGGCCAGTAGCTAGGGCAATGGGTAAACCCCGAAACAGATAGTGTTCATTACGAACTGCAAAAGCAGCAGACACTGATGCCCCTCCCATATGGGAACATGGAGGTAGGCATCTTTTCAATCAGGGGATGCAAGGTATTCCCCTTTTTCCAATCCAGCAATCACCGACCACCACAACTCCAACTTAAATCCCAAGACCCAAACAAGTTTGATGAGGGTCCTAGGATTCAAAAATCAGTCAAAATGACCTGTCTAGCTTTGGTACTAGCAAGGGACTGGAGTAAAATACCATACCCCTTTCTTGGGTATAAACAGGAACTACTACTACGAATACTACAACAAAGCCAGAACCTTCCAAATAGCTTCCTTGAACGCCAACCTCGTATCTGCAGGCAGGTAGGTAGGTCTGTGGTGAACAACATGTGGTGCGGAAATTTGACAAAGTCTATGACATATCACCTCAGTCACCACTCAGGTCAACCAATGATCCTGAAACTGCTGGAGACAGGCACCCACCACTAGGACATAGTGTACCATCCAGCTATGCTGTGGGATTTTCTGCAGGCATTGTAGCACCAATTCGAGCGGACTCCTGCTTTTCTGATACAGACCTTGAGAAGGCAAAGACTGTCCTCTAATGAAGGTTCCTCTCATTCTACAGAAGCAACAAAACCTTGCTAGTTTTGGGTTACTGATGGTAAGAAAGAAGCTCTTACTTTCTGTAGCTACATTAACAATTAGCGCCAAGGATAAAGACTCCAACACTCGCTTAGACAAGGACCAGAAATGTAACCACAAGGAATGTCTGTCTGCTATGGTTCTGCCAACACTAATAATTCAGCTCTAAATCTATTTTCCTGCAGACCCGTAGCCAATTGTTTCACCCATTTTTTTAATTGCTTTTTTATCCAGGCTGTGGACATGGCTGGTCTGAGCAAACTTCTTGCTGTTGCTTAAACAGACCTGAGACGAACAGTTCAGCAAGCTCTGGTTCCACAAAACCTAAAGTCTGTCTCACCCCCAGTACCCTGAGTAGGACAACACTCATTCTGTGCAGGATGCCTCCAGAGAGCAGACTCGTGAATTAATTCTCTATCCTCTTTAGAAGTAAAATCAGAAACAATTGTTTGCAGTTTTTAGAAATATGGCATTTATCCGTTTTCCATTGGGGAGCACTGAGGCCGCCCTGAACAGACCCTGAGCAGGTTCAGCTAAACTTAAAGCCAGCCCTGTTTCTGCCTGAGATGGCACCATAGTACTAGCTAATAGGAATGACTGCTGAGATATGAGAAGAGATTCAACTACCTCTGCAGCCATTACATGAGTAAGCCAGAGATGTAGCCCAGACCAGTTCTTCCATGGCCGCCTGTGCAGGTGCAGAGGAGCGCTGAACACGGTCCTTCGCCTCACAAGCCGTACACAAGGCATCCGGGCAGACAGTCCATAAGATGATTTAGAATTCTATTTGGCACTGGTACAGTGTAACTCAGACCTTCCAGCGGACCTCTTATCCTTGGAGGTTCCCTTCTCAGACATGGTGGTGAAAACGAACGTACACAGACACACCAGGAAATCAATTGCATGTAAAAGCTATTCTAATATCACATGTTAAAATGAAAAGATTATTATTAAAGGGGAAGATGTCTGCAAACACTATTAGAAACTCAGGCAACCCTGATGCTGTTTAGCAGTACAGTTTACTGGTCACTTAGAAACAGGCTCACACACTCACTACTCAAGTTAAAACAGATAGGAGAAGGTAATGCAGTAAGCCATTATAGAAATTGCAGCCAAGTCTGTGAGCAAATGATACTGGATAAGGGGGCAACAGCAGCGGTGAAAACGAGGCACAAGTGCAAGAAAAATGGCAGCATCTGCTGAAGAACTGAAGAAGCCGACCAAACAGGGCAGGAGCCACTCGACCAAACACATAAACCTTGTCACCGCCTCTATAGTCTGTTCCCCATCTGATATCCAGGACTCAAACTGTTTATTGTGGCTCTTGCCACTGGATCTGTTCACTCCCTGGAGTAGATCTGCTTCTGCAGCACATCCCTTGCTACAGTAGTGCAGAGTTGCTCGCTGCTAAGGGGGAGATATCAGTGTTATTGCTCAAGCTCCATCTCTGCAGGGCAGCAGCTATCACTATAGCCCCCTCACACTGCCATAGTGTGGAGGAGACAACCTCAGCTCTTGCAGATTTAAAGTGTCTCCAGATTCCACCTACTATACCCCATTGACACAGTGTCCCCCAATAGCAGGAGAGAGAAATAAAAATAAAGTATCCACGATTTGTGCACCTAGCACCAAATTCAATTCGCCCCTAAACAAAAACTTTGGGGAAGCAAAAAATAAATAAATAAAAATATCTACAGCTTAAACCTCAGGTGTCCTTTTAATAATAATATATTAAAAATATATAAACAGGTGTAAACTGACAGATATAAATATATATTAGTTTCCTCTAAAGTTGACAGCCCAAAGTTAACCTGGCCTTCAATATAACATAATGACCCAATACATTCAGCATTGTAAAAGTTAAAGGACACATCCATCTTTTCGAAAGTTCTGATCCCATATTACTTAGGTCTCCCTAATAGGAGATCTCCACTGGCTTTTGTTACAGCTGCCTCTTAATAGCTGTAAAGGCCCCATGCCTGGAAACAAGGTTCCCCATGTTACCCTTAGCAGTCACCCCATCAGCAGTGTATCGTGCACACACCTTTGTTTCTCCACAGACAACAAGACTCAGGGCAAGATTTACTAAGCTGCGGGTTTGAAAAAGTGGGGATGTTGCCTGTAGCAACCAATCAGATTCTAGCTGTCATTTTGTAGAAAGCACTAAATTAAAGCTAGAATCTGATTGGTTGCTATAGGCAACATCCCCACTTTTTCAAACACGCAGCTTAGTAAATCTAGCCCTCAGAGTCTCAGAAGGGCTATTCGGCAGCCCACTGTCACAGGTCCCACGGAAAAAAACAGGGGAAGGGATTGCAGTAAACAGAGGCAACAGTAATACAACATGTGTGTGTATGTGTATAAATAAATGTATATATATATATATATATATATATATATATATATATATATATATATATATATATATATATATCATATACACACACACACACACACACATACATACATACACACACACACACTAATGTATCAGAGACAGACATTTTATAGAATGAACCAATATTAAGTTGCAGCATGTAACTATAATCTAGTGCATCCTTTAAAGTCAGTTATAAAATGTGTATTGTTAAACCAATAAGAAAATAGAAGAACTACCTGGATTTTGTAGGCCTAATGTGAATCCCGTGGTGGGTTTTCCTCCAAAAATACTTCCAGGCACCCCTGTTGCAGCTACACTTGTTGCTGGGGTTGCAGATGTACCGAAACCACCAAACGGTGTCCCAGCTGCACCGGTGTTACTGTGAGAAACAAAAATACATAACATAAAATACATTGTTTCTGATAGGGCAGATCCATCACCAGTGAACATTAGCTACATCTAGTTTTTACCAAACACAACATATAAATGTACATCCGCATAAGACCTTTTCCTCAGAGGGAATCTTACCATAATAATTGTATTCTCCATTTATATATATAATGATATTAAATCTATAAAAGACAACTGTATAAAAAAAAAAAGTTACTATGCTAGGACTTTAATTTTTATGATGGTGCTTGCATAGTTTACCATTCAATACAGATGCCATTGTCTCTGTTTTCTTCCCCATAATACATTGAATCATTTAGGACTTGGTACAATATTAAAATTACTGTAAATATGACAGAACAAGCACAGTGGTAGATACACAATTACCTATGTTTGCTTGTAGCCCACACAAAGATACCTCTAGATTCTTTAAAACAAAGAACTTTACTGATGTTTCCTTGGCATCTCCTTTCCTCCCATTCCATATTTTGTCACGATCCAGAAATCCTCATTAAAACAGAAATAAGCCCACTAATACCCAAAGCCTGTGTGTTACCAACCACGCCATCTAGCTCATCCTCTTGTAGGTCAACGCTATTATAGGAAGAACGCTCCTCCATATATATTACACTGATAGGGTGCAGGCACCCAAGACAGAGACAGGCTTGCAGTCTCCATGATCAGTATGGATTGCTGGATTCACACACCAGATTGAGGCCAGCTATGCTTTCATTTAAAGCATAGTTACAAAGCTATAATTTGCCATTTCATCTTAATCCAATTTCATCATATTTTTAGTCACTTTGAACTATGCTGTAGGATATAGTATTAGTTTGTGCACTAGGGGAGACAAAATATTCCCACAATCTGAGGATGAAACTAGGTTCTGCCCTCTGCTTTTATCACTCCACACCGCTTATCTTGGTGAATTTATTTGTTAATTTGGCCTCCAGCACTACCTCTATTCTGATGACATCCAAATCTACCAATCTCCAAGTCTGTTCTACACTTGCTTCTAATATCAACTCTGCCCTTTTAAAGCTAAAAAGTAAGTTCTCACAAGCAAGAAAATCCCTTTATCTCCTCCACCTTGTATACCCCTTAGTGTATATACGCATTGCTTTCCCCACTAGGTGGCGCCTTACAAACCAATGATAATACTCATTACTATGCAGAGGAATGTCAAAACAAAATATTTTTACCACCATGCATTAAAATGTTTTTGTATAGTTGACTCCTATTTAGTTTCCTGATTTTATGAAATGCATACAACATTTTATTACCCCTTTCAAAATAGTTTTTATTAATCATGTCTTCTGGGAGACAAGACTTCCAGCCTCTAGAACAAGAATCAGGGAACTTTTTTTTACCTTTTACCCCAAAAATATATTTAGATACGCCGACGTAACCCACTTTATTTGGAAGGAAGGAAATTTTATATTATTAATTATTGGAATTCAAAATTTTATTGAATCTATTCAAAATTTCTTTGAAAGCTTCAAATTCAAAACTTCAGGTTTTGGAGAATTGATGTTGCTTCATTTTTGATACGAGAACATCAATATTGGGGCATTTTGATGTCAGAGCAATTTGGATACAGTCTTCAGCGTCCAATCGATTTCTCTGCTTTGTTTTTATGTTCGCTAGAGTGGAAAATTCTTGTTCGCAAAGGTAGGTTGTTGCAAAAGGCGGCAACTTTTTGACTGCCTCCTCGTGCAATTTTGAATGCCTTCTGTTGACATCCAAAAATATGACAGATCTGCTTTGTTTTCAAATGCAATATGTGCTTCATTATTGCATCGACGCTCAAGAAGTGCCTCTGCCAACCCCTGAGGCTCTTTTGGTACAACAGCAATTTCACATTTAAAGGGGTCTACAATCCAACTGGCAGCATGTGAATTGGCAGCATTACCCCCAGGATTTTTTACCCCGTTCCCTGACCACTGCTCTAGAACCATATAATGAAAGCAAGAATCCTTAATTATAACCTTCAAGTTCCTCCAACCAGTAAGTTTTGTGAGAATTCCCTTACAGTGCTGATATATAAATATATATAGAAAAGTCACTTCCACTATTTAAAATAAGAGGACCTTATAATCAACAATATGCATTATTTCCAACTATAGTTTCATACTCCATATGTGGCAACCGTATTTTGATGCTGCCGCCTCATTACTCATGCACTTATGAGCCAATATATTTAACTGGGCCATTAGTTATCCCATAACCTCAACACAGAACCTGCTCAGATAGAGGATTTCGACAAAGAAATCCAGAAAGCCTGGTCACTTAGCAACTCTACAGGAAACCTTGCTAGAAATAAATATGTATTTTACTTAAAGGTTTGCATGCTGGTCAGTGTCAGTCAACCAATGCTAGTGTAGTGTGCACAGCTTGTTGGCTTATGACAAAAACAAACATGAAATATATACAAATTGGCTATCGTTAAAGAACTCCTGGAAAAAAAAAGTTTAAATCCACTATTGTTTTCCCAGTCCCTCCTTACTTGTGTCGTTAACTATTACCACTCTCATAGGCGCTAACAGCTTAAACATCTATTTGAATGACAACCAGTCACTTGCCCACGACAGGCATTAGTGGTTGTCGATGCCCCTCCCCTGTGTATCTCCTTCAGCCCTGATGCCCGTACTGAGCGCACCTTCTACCACTAGAGGGCCACAGTGAGTGCTGGGAAGAGTAGACTTTCATTGTGTTCTGTCTACAGCACCCTTGGGCATGAGACCCTTCCACTACCAACTTGCTCTGCTGCAGTAGGGTAGGTCAGGAGCACAAGAGAACCCTTGAGAAAAGATATTTGGGCAGTACTGTGCTGAATATATAAAGAGCAGAATGTTTTATGACAGAGGCATATACAAAATGTGATATAGCATATATTGTTACTATCAGGGCAGTTTATTATAGGACATTTGCAGATAAATGGACAATAAATCATTCAGATTCCTCACTGTACCGAGACCTGTCCTGGCATTCAAAAAAAATCAAGACACTGCACTTTTTCACGTTTAGTTACATTTTAAGCCAATGACAATGTGAATCCCCCTGAACAAAGTAACTTTGCTCATGTGACAACCAACTGCTACTGTACATTTACCTCAAGTTTGAAACGGACCCCTTGTTTTTCTGAAGTAAGCTGCTTTTCCTTCCCATTTTCTCAAATCCAAATTCAGTCTAGAATCCACATTGCAACCCTGGTTTGCCACTAACCTACTGTACATAACCATTATGCTGACACAATGCAAACCAACCAGTGACATCACAATGAACAATTTTGATGAAAAATATTTACTAGAGGTATAATCTTTAGAAGAAAAAAAAACTTTTCTGTGTTCAAATTTACAAAATACAGACATGAAGTTTCTAATTTGATAATAAAATCCACCACCTTCCAATGAAACTGCTCTCACAAAAGTGATCAATGATCTACATACTGCAAAGTCTAAGGGGTATAATTTACTAAACTGCGGGTTTGAAAAAGTGGGGATGTTGCCGATAGCAACCAATCATATTCTAGGTGTCATTTTGTAGAATGTACTAAATAAATGCCAACTAGAATCTGATTGGTTGCTATAGGCAACATCTCCACTTTTTTCAAACCCACAGTTTAGTAAATATACCCCTAAGGGTAATTTTTTTTATCTCGATAAAACGTTACCTAAAGCTCAACATATCCAGAACAGCTGATTACCTTCCCTCCAGCCAGAGTCACCACCACCCCTCAAATCTCCCTCACTGTCAATAACTGTCTTAGTGTCACACTTGACTCCGCCCTTTGCTTTATTCCTCACATCCAGACTCTCTTCCAGTTCTGTGGACTCCACCTTAAAATCATTGCCAGAATATGCCCTTTCTTACTCAACAGGCTACCAAAATCTTATCCATTCTCTCATCATCTCCCATCTCGACTACTGCAGCCTCCTGCTATCTGACATTCCTGACACCCATATTTCCACACTTCAATCCATCCTAAATGCTGCTGCAAGGCTGATCTTCCTCTCTCACTGCTCCACCACTTTTAAAATCCCTACACTGGTTTCCTGTGTCCTCCAGAAACCAAGTCAAATTACTCAGCCTTTCCCACAGCCTTTAAATCTTCAGATGTTCTCTAAAAACGAATATCTTTTTTTTTTTTTTTTTAAACTTAAATAGTATTTTTATTAGTTTTCAAAATTTAGGGGGTACAGAAAATAAAGAAGGAAGGTGAAAGGGAAGGACAAAAAGAAAAGGGTAGGGGGGTACATAGTTGGGAGGAACACAACAAACAATACAATATCTGTAATACACTCAATGTGAGTAGTCAGGAACCTTATAAAAGTTACTTGTTCAAAAAGAAAAAGAAAAAAAAAAAGCCACCTGGAGGGTACTATGGAAACCGATGTAGATCCATTAAGCGAGGGTGGATGAAGAGGCGGAATATAGTTTGATTGGGCCACCTTCTATAACATACTCGTGCCAACTAAACTCTCTCACTAATGGGGATGAAGGGGCAGTAGAATATAACATGCCCACAGTCTCCAATTCAAAGCTATATTGTACTTTGACCACTAACTTCTTTATCGCAGGTGGGAATGGGGATTTCCAGCTTTGTGCTATAGAAGCCCTTGCAGCAATCAAAATATGACCAAACACATATTTAGCATGAAGTGGAAATTGCGGGGGAAAGTGATGTAACAATGTAACTTCAGGGGCAGGAATAACAGTCTGGGCACCCAGAACAACTATGAGAGTACAATTCCAGAATACATGCATTATGTCGCCTGGAATACCACATTGTCTCCAACAGAATTTAGACTGAGCAAGCCACATTTTTTGGATTCGGGTCGGGGTGAGGTACTGCCTGTTGATTAGCTTTACCATCATTTCTGTATGATTCATACATTTAGACATTCGAAATGAGTTAACAAAAATAGCTTCCCAATGTTCGCTAGTTAGGTCAATGCATTTAAATTCTAGTCTTATTTTCTGACGAGGATGGGAGAAGGTAGCGATACCAAAAGGTAATGCCAGCTTTATTAGTTCCTTTTGTCAACTTCATGTGCATCAGGGCCGGGGGAGAGGTCACACCCAGGCCTTGTCTGGGTAGGGCTGTGGACCAATGTCTTAACTCTAAGTATTTATAAAATTCTCGGGCGGGGAGGTGGAACTTTTCCCGTATTTGGGTAAAAGAGGGTAAACTCTGTCCCTCAAGTAAATCAGAGTGAAATGGCCCCATTGATTGTCCAAGGATAAAGGTTTAAGTCTGGAATAAGCTTGGCAATAGCTGCTAATAACATATTTTTAGTAGGCACCATAAGGTCAGAGTTAGCCTCCAGCACTCTGTACCACACTGCTAGGGAATCGCTGGTTGTTCGTGGTAGATGAACAGGCAGTGGTCGCCAGACTTTAGATACCCAGATCAAATCTGACAGTGGGAACTGTAGATTAAGTGCTTTTTCCAGGTCGACCCATGGTTTCTGGTATGGGGGCTGGGACCAATCTCGGAGTTGGGAGAGTAACAAGCATCGTGATATTTTCATAAATCTGGTAAAGGATAGCCCACCCTGTTTAGGTAAACTCATCTGAGAGTTAGCTATACGAGGGGGATTAAGTTTCCAAATATATTTGATCATAATCAAATGCAATTTATCAAACAGTAGTTTAGGAATGGTTGCCGGTATGGTTCAAAATAAGTACATAATTTTTGGTAAAAGAAGCAACTTGAAGGCCGCAAACCTTCCAAGCCAGGAGACTTCGCAGCAGACCCAGGATTTGGTTAAAAGTAAGGACTTGTATTAACATTGTAAAATTTAAATTAATCGTATTTTCCAGGGTAGGGGTGATTTGAATGCCCAGGTACGGAAGTGCTGTTGTCTTACGAAAATATAGAAAGGCATTTTTGAGGCGATTCACCTTCAATGGGTAAATATTTATTGGGAGAGCTTCCGATTTAGAGGAAATTAACTTATAATAAGAAGCGCGACTGTAAGCGTCAAGGATGTTACGCAGGGTCAGCAACAAAGTCTTCGGGCTGGTCACCAAGAGCAATATGTCATCTGCAAACAGACATAACTTGTGTGAGGTATTCTTAATAGCGATACCTGGAAACTATAGTGAGGATCTAATGGTTTCCGCAAGGGGTTCCATTGCTAGAATAACAGATCAGTGGCGACTGGGTGCGGCAGCCCTGTCTTGTACCATTTGTTATTAGAAAGCTATCGGACAAGAAGCCGTTGCTAAACACCTTAGCTGAGGGATTAGAGTATAGAGCAGAGATGGCTGTCAGAAATTTGCCCTGAAAACCAAACTGAAGAAGGACTCTTTCCATGTATCCCCAATGTAACCTATCAAATGCTTTCTTGGCATCAAGGAAGAGGGCAAGAAGTTGTGATCGGGATTCTGAGGCCCATTCTAAAATATTAAGTACCCTCCGTGGGTTCTCCGAGGCCTGGTGCTCCTGTGCAAAACCTACCTGATTGGGGTGGACCAGGGTCAGAAGGAGGCCATTGAGCCTATTCGCTATTAGTGTAGGATATATTTTAATATCAGAGTTTAAAAGGGTTATTGGTCTGTAGTTAAGACATGGAGCAGGGTCCTTCATCGGCTTGGGTACGGCAACAAGTTGGGATTCTAGCATTTCGGTGGTAATGACCGTTGTGTTTTACCCACATTAAACAATTGCTCAAACAAAAGGAGGAACTCCTGAAATGTAACATAAAAGTCATTAATAAAACCATCAGGTCCTGGAGCCTTGTCCCTGGGGAGACTTAATGACTGCTAGGATTTCAGCTTGGGACCAAGGGGTAGACAAGGCGTCCGCAGTTTCTGGATCTATAAGCTGCTTAAGAAACTATCTATATCCGCCGGGCTCGGTTGGTGTGAAGGTACTATCCTTCTTCAAATTATAACGTTTGACATAGTACTGTGCAAACATGTTGGCTATGCCTCTAGGGTTAGAGTCGAAGTCTTGTCAATGCTTATTGACTTTTGGACATTAGTAATTTCTGAAGTTGACCTCGGACCTGTATAGCTCTTTGATTCAGTTCTGTAGAGGGACACTATTTTGGGATTCTAAAGTTTACAGCTTGGCTTCAAGCTCTTTTTGGATATGACCGTTGGCTCTTTTCAAACGAGACCCCGTCTGGATCACTACACCCCTCAGAACCGCTTGTTTGTGTCATCTGGGGAATTAGTTTGACAATATCGCGGTGTGGCATTTTTAAGATCTAGCTTAGCTTCTAAAAGGGTCAGGAGATATGCCGTCAGCGCCACGGCCTAGGAGGTACATAAGCTCTTTCACACTGCCACAACCAGAGTACTGGGGAATGATGGCACCATGTGATTGGTGAGATTTTTATCTGTTTAGTAGCCTGAAGTATCCACTTGTCAGTGATGATGAGATCTATGCGGGAATATGAATTGTGGACGGGAAATGAGTGAAGGGGAGGATCTAGTTTCGGGCAACTTTATTAAAGTCTCCCATTATAATCAGCCCATCCTCTATGTGTCTCAATTTCCTGAAAAACTCCTTTCAGAAAAGGGATCTGTCTGGAGTTTGGGGTACACAGTGAGACCAGGGTGACTGGTTTATTTTCTAATAAGCCGATCAGAATCGGATATATCTGCCCGCCTTACCTGCTATAGCAGTTTTGTGTATAAAGGTAACTCTATTTCTAAATAATATAGCTACCCCGTTGTGTTTAAGAGGACCATTGGCTGTAAAACAAGTTGTATAGTGTTTATCTCACAGAATAAGATGGGATACAGCCATAAAGTGCTTTTCCTGCAATGCTACTACGTCAGCCTTAAGTTTATAAAATGAAGTTAGAGCTAATCTCCGTTTATTTGGGTAGTCTAAGCCCCTAGCATTTTGAGTAAGAAAATTAACCATCTACAACAATAACTCTGGCTATAGGAACCCACACCCGACGGTCAAATGTTAACCAATCTCTCAACTCAAGAAGCAGCCAGCTGAAGTAAAGGTTGAGAAGGTAAAGTTGCGAAGGACTGGTTAGAAGTATTAGTGTTCCAAGAACAGAAGAGAGGGAAGGTAGGAGGAAAGATGGGGAAGGAGAGAAAAAAATAAGAGGAAAGAAACTGATATAACCCAAGACATTGGGTTAGAGTATTTGCTGGTAGGGAAAGAGACATATCATTTTTTAAAGCTTCCCTTATCCCTGATACTATTCACACTAATGCACCCTCACAGCTATCCCAATTTCCACTCTAAGCCACATTCGCTCCTCTTGTTTCAGCTGTGCCCTCTTACACTTAGAATGTAAGATCTCTAATGAACAGGGTCCTCCATGTCCTTTGTCTTCATGTCTGCCTTATATGTCCTTGTTTTGTGTATGTCCTGTTTTCCCTACTGTATGGAGCTGCGGACCACTGTGGCACCTTACAAATCTACGATAATAGAAAAAACTTATTTTAAAGTTCTTTGTTAGATGTATTTAGACATATGACAATGATAAATTAGTTGACAGTGTGTTTGGTGATAAATACAGACTTAGGTTAGCTCTACAAATCACAGGTTTTGCCAACATGGAACTGTATTGTGTATATGTGCATGGTGTAATGTGCATTATGTTCCAAGACAAAATACATTTCTCTCATAACAACTACTTTTTAAATGTAGACAACTAAGAATACAAAATGCAGTAGATAACAGTTCATCATCCTCTTGAATCCACCCCACAAAGAGGCCATTACTAATGCAAACATTGGACGATATAATTAATTTCCAATATGGCCACACACAGACAGCAAAATTGAGTATGATCTGAACATTCAGGCTGATTCACTTCAGCTTTTTGTGGGGGCTTGTACAAGTGGTTTGAAGAAGACTAAACACACAGCCCAAAATGGGCCCTCTGCTATAATCTTCTGATCACATCTATGTACATGCCTGGTAGCCATCCTACCTATTGTGATGGATTATTACCGGACATTCGGGTCATCTCCCGGCTATGCACAATGCAACAGCAGACCTATGCCAGATAACACAGGTGTGTAGATAGCATTAAAATGCCAATGACATTTTGGGTATTCAATTCCAGATCAAAGTACATTCATGCACTTTCTTTAGGGAAAAATTAAGAATGAAAAAAGCAGAACATAAAATAGTAGATTTAGCTGATGATAATATCAATGCAAATTTGATCAAATAAAGACCAACCTCTCAATGCACAATACTGGAATGAATGAGTGCAAAGCATCCACATACTTTAGGCTTTTATTATGAGAGACCCAGTGTACTACAAGAATATGATCACACTGCAGCACAGCAGAGCAGCCCAGGGTGGCAGAACAAGACCACACTGTCATACCTCTGTGCTCTCTCCTAACTCTGCTCCCTGTTGGTTAAGTGACTAATGTGGAGAAAAGTGGACCCAAATAGAAGAATAGCTTCGAAGTCAATCGCTGCCATTAACATATAGCATATTACATTCTCTACCACGTGAATGGGGAGGCTGAGGAATGCAGACTTTTGTTATTGTTATTAAATGCATACTTCATTAGACATTAGAGAGTAAATAAAGTTCTATGAAATAAGTAAATAATGACGATTAGTGATAAACATGACAATGATCCCTTTAACTTATAAAGCCCAGAAAATAACTGCTATATATATATATATATATATATATATAGGCAGAATAAGAGAAAGTATAATTTTATATAGAATAAAAGGACATTAGCAGAGGCACATTTTAATATCTGTAAATTAGGAAGAGTGAGAACTATATATGAGGTAGACATAGGTCAGACATGCTGCAGGATGCTCATGCCTGGGTCTCTGTCATGTGCATCCTCACCTCGCAGGCTGGGTTGTCCCAAAGGAAAATGGCGCCGCTGTCCCTGTGGCCGGATTCAGGGTCGTGGTGGCGGCGCCCGGTGCCCCGAAGCTGAACCCGGTTGCCATGTCGCTCCTAGAGGATGTCTGTCACCCCAGTGCGAGAGCCAGACGCCGGAAACTACTCAAACCCCGCGTCCAAGGCCTGGTGGGGAGCGGACGCCGGATGATGACATCACCGACAGCTTCTGACACTTCTACCCAGCAGAATGCAGCTTGCCAGTACACTGACGTCACAAGCAGCGCGACAGCGACTCACAGTGCTACTGCTAAGCTGCAATAACGTCAGTGGAATATTGTGAAGATGAAGAAAGTGTATTTTTTTCGTGAAACCAAACAAAAACACACTTAAATAGCCTGCCAATCAAGGAAAAGTGTCATTGCTTGCAGTCAGAGAATGTTTATTTGCATACATTCCTTCTCCATCATCATCACCATTTATTTATATAGCGCCACTGATTCCGCAGCGCTGTACAGAGAACTCACTCACATCAGTCACTGCCCCATTGGAGCTTACAGTCTAAATTCCCTAACATACACACAGACAGAGAGAGACTAGGGACAATTTTTATGTAGTTTACATTATAACATCATGCACGCTTATACTAGAGCTTATTTAGCATAGCTCCTGACGTTGTCCCTGGGCAAATTGAGCTGTGTGATCTTGTTTGGTTGGCGCACCTGGCGTAATAAGCAGACCCCAACTCTTACCCTCTCCGAAAAACACCTCTGCATTGCCAAGTGCACCTTTAGGGAGGTTGCTCAACTCCTCAAAGTCTTGGCAGTGGGGATAAGGCTGGCTACATACAGGTTTTTCAGCTGACTATTGGGTCAATTGAGTGATTGACCAATATCGCGTTAGGGTGTATGCCAGTGGATTACAAACTTTTTCAGTTCAAGGCCTCCAAAAATTTTTCAAGGCACCCCTAAGCCAAAATAATTACCAAGTAGTCCCCCCACCTTGCTTACCACTGGCCCTGCCCAAGGCACCCATGTGAGATCTCCAAGGTACCCCAAGGAGCCTAGACGCACAGTTTGGGAACCACTGGTGTATGCTATTCGTACCGATCATCGTTCCATTCGATCATTAAGCAGAACCATATATCTTGTTACAATGTTGTTCTAATCGTGCAGTCATGATGAGGATCTCCATAGAGTTTACAGAGTCGTATTAGACTGCTGATTTTTCAAGTCACCGATATTTGGGGACTTTGCAGGGGAAATTTAAAACGGCTATGTCTTTAAAGACATTGGCACTTTAAATTTCCCCTGCAAAGTCGCTGAATATTGTCGTATTATGACAGTTGAAGAGCACAGATCTGAGGGTAAATCTTTTAAAACATGTATAGAGTGTACGCATGAATCGGCATGCTGATCGTGACACATTGGTCGGAAAATACTGTAGTATGCACCCAGCCTAAGTGATCTACCAATATATTTTTGGACTGTGGATGAAAAGCACCGTGAGGAAACCCACAAGATAATGGGGAGAATTAAAAACTCCTTAATTGAATAATACATTATGAAAGAACAAAACACATCTATGTGCTGTTACTTATTCATTGTGGCTTTTACGCATACTTACCAACTTTTAAAGACAGCCGTCCGGGAGGGGGTCCGTTGAGGGGGCGTGGCCACACGGGGATGCGCCGTTTGGCTCCGCCCCCTGTCAATCATGAGACATTCTGGCCAATCGCAGCAGGGGGCGGGACCACGATGCCGCGGTTAGCCCCGCCCCCACCATCTACAACAACGGGGAGACGCTGGATCCGGGATTTTTGCCTGCTCTCTCGGGAGTCCGGGAGAACTGAGAAAAATTCGGGAGTCTCCCGGACATTCCGGGAGAGTAGGCAACTATGCTTTTACGTCTGCTACTAGAGCTGAGTTACCATCCATTGTATGTGTAGTTTTGGGGCCCCACCACTTATCAAACAGGGCCCTTAAGCACGCAGCAGTCTGCCTTCATGATTATTCTTTCCAGAACTCAATAGCATAGACCTTGTAAAATGGAAGGCTCGAGGAGCATCTGAAAGAGTACCTTAATGTTACTGGGTTGAGGTAAGGCTATCTTCCCGTACGACCTCTAATAACACAGACCACACAAACAAAAAACCAACTCTGCTGGGGGCTTCTTGAATTCATTGTTATTGTAATATGTTGTGTAGGGAAGCCTAGTAATATCACTTTACAGGCTTCCTAGGTACACTGCCATAGGCATATTTCCCAACTGTGGCGATTTAGGCGGGACAGACCTGACAGCCGGAACATCTGTCCCGAATAACTAGGAACGTTGGAAGGTATGTCCCGTTCACAGTGGTGATGAGCAGGTGGCGGCAGCAATGGTGTCTCCAGGGGAGGGGAGGGGCTTGAAGGAAGTATAAATCTTCAGAAGCATTAGATGCACCCCTGGGGTGTGACCATGCCCACCATGACATGGACACACCCTAATATTAACGTGGACACTCCAAAAAGGGGGCATGGCTGTGCCCTGATTGAGAAAACTTAAATGTTGGGAGGTATGCATGTGTTATAGCATTCACAGGACCATTCCAGTTTTTTTGGTAATTTTTAAATATTTATTTCCTAAAATTCACACTCCTTTTATATCAATAAACAGAATCAGAGGGAATATAATGCCATAACTGCTTCAATACATTTGGCACACATAAGACTGCATGAGATGTCCATGATGGTTATGACAGATGAAGAGCACAGATCTGAAGTTAATCTTGTAAACAGTGTTTAGTGTGTACACATGAATCAGCTGCTGATCAGAGCTTCTTTTTTTTTTTAATCGTTGGTAAAATAGTTAAAGATATCATATCGGGAAAAGTTTTCTGTAGTGTGCACCCAGCCTAACTGACATGTGAATTTGTGAAGAAAACAAAGACAAAACATTATTAAATTAAGTTTAATATGACAAATTCACAATGCTTATTGTATACGAAAAGATAATAAAATGACATTCAGAAGAAATATAATTGTGCAAAACATTTCTTAAAATAAACAGGAAGAAAACAGAAACTGAAAACTCACATGAAATCTGCATAGCGGAAGGCTGAAAAATATGCAGAACCTCAATAACAGATTAATCCCCAAGTGACGATTTTCTAATGATGTTAGCAATTTTAAACAGTCTCTTGCTTCCCACAATTCTCTTCACTGTGAGGTCACTAAAAAAAAAGTCTGAGCATGGTAATTGGTCTGTACAACACTTTTTGTTAAGATACATTTCTATGCAGGAATTCTATAAATAGGATACTTCTCTAATGGAACATAGCAGAAATATCATATTAACTGCAAAAAACAGTGGTCTATTATTATAAATTAATAGACCACTGTGGCACTATACTATGTTACTATAGGGAATATTACTCTTATTAATTGGTGGGACAGAACTTCTCTATCTCTTCTCACTGATCACATAATTCTCAGTATGCACAGCCTCTGCACGGTGCTATAAAACCTTATCTGACAATATGAGCTTATCTATAGCTGGAGCACTCTGGATTGTCTGTGTAAACATTCCTCTATATCCTGTTAGATTCAGCATTAAGGCTGGGTACACAATACAGGTTTTTCACCAGGTTATTGGGCCAATCACACGATAAACGACCGTTCAGCCCGATATTGTATTAGTGTGTATGTAAGGGGTCCGCTGGGGGGGGGGGAGGGGATGTCCGAGCGCCCAAAACACTGCAGGACCTGTCTTCGTATGCAGGGAACTCGTTTTGCTGTAAGGGAAAAGGGGGAAATACGGGAGGGACAGCTCCGCAAGGTGAGTGCACCACTGAAACAGCCCTCGTCGCGACTTTACTCATGGACGCGAGTCTACGACGGCGACTCCCTCTATCCCTTCTGCTCAAGGTCCTCGCTCGCCGGGGTCTTCCGTAAACCTTGTCTGACCAACATATGTAAAACAAGGGAGACAAAGCCTCACAGAACACTCCCTTCCCCAACACCCCAGATACTCACGGAATCCCGAGAAAACCGCTACGGAACACACCGTACCTTTTGCCTCCACGACCGGCCCGAGCCCCGGCTGTTAAGCCCACCTGGTCTTGGGGCTCAGGACTTTAGGTGCCCTTCCGGAAAGATGGAGGGATTCTATAAGCCACTCCAGAAACCTTACCACTGGACTATCAAGGGACCCAGTGTCCCCTACGCTACTCCGGGACCTAGCGTCCTGCTAGACCTGGGCCGAACACCCACTGCCAACTATGAGGGTCTACTGCCCTGCTAACCATCAGGGACCTTCTGTCCCTCTAACCGCAAGGACCCAATGTCCTTGTTACACTACAGGGCAGCCACCCTGCTACTCTGGCGGGAGCCTATCGCTCCCCTCACCTTGAGGCCTGCGCCTCTCTACACTGAAGGGCCTGGGCCTTTTGCTCAACCTAAATGAGTATTTTTATACTTACCTGCTCCGCACAGGAACTCCGCTTGCCGCGTCGTCTGCGGGTCTTCCAGCCGCCGGCACCTCTTCTCCCGGTCAGCATTTCCGCAGACTTCGCGGCGGGAGCGCTCTTAGCCCTTATCAGGGCTCTCCGCCGATGCTCCCCGCTCCAGCTCCCTCTCCGGCGTGTTCGCGTGGCAGGGTAGCTCACAGCCCTTTCAAGGGCTCCTTTCCATTTTTGACAGCGTCTCCGGCACTGGACGTCCTCTTCTTTCTCCTCCGCCGGCGAACACTCAAGATGGCGGCGCCCAGCGGCTTATAAAGCCGCGGATGCGCCGTCGTTGGCCTGTAGCCGCGAGCCCTGATTGTCTCGAGACGGCGCCAAAAGTTCAAATGTCCGGAGGTGAGCCAGGATTGGCTCGCCTGTCCGGCCACTGATTGGCCAGCAGCGGGAAGTGAGTCCTGATTGGCTCAGCTGCCCGCTGCCACCGGGACCTGCAGGGGAAGAGGAGGAATACTCACCGCTGGAACGGTGAGTAGCTTTCTTCTTCTTCTTTCTTAGCCCGCTTCACGGGCAGCTGATCCGTGGGGCACTTCTCCACATGTACGCTCCAACGATTAACAATTATAGTTCCAAAGCACATTGTATTGTTTGATTTTATTTTTAAACTGAGCTAAAAATCTTGTACAACGATGGAACAATGTCATGCCGATTCTGCAGTGTGTATACACTCACGACCAGCAGTGTAGGCAGATCTCTATGTAGTGTGCAGAGTCACAATCTTTTCAGCCGATGGTTATGACAGATGAAGAGCACAGATCTGAAGGTAAATCGTGTAAAATGTGTTTAATATGTACATATGAATCAGCACTTTTTTTTTCAGTCATTGGTAAAATTGTTAACGATATTGCCTCAGGAGAAATTTTCTGTAGTGTGTACCTAGCCTTACCCCTGGTTTCCTCACAATAACTTCACAGGTACTCATATCATTGGGAGTACTCATTTATATAGTTATATTCTATTTTCTTAATTCCTGATTATGTTCTAATCATGACAAGCATACATTACATAACCATGGCTCCCTAAAAGGATATGTCCACCTCTGTGAACAATTTTTGTACATTTTCAAATGAATCCCCCTACTACATAAAATGATTGCTTCATTAGAGTGTACTTGAGAATAAAGTACTCTCTCTGGCTACCTCATGGGGTGGTGGGACATTGTATGGAGACAAAATTGTGCAGCATAGTGTTTTACATTTAATAATGTAGAAAAGTCTTCACAAAGTCCTTGATGGTTTTTCAGACCATAAAACCGCTCCCCATACTTTGTTCCCAAATAATGTTCATCAGGATTTATGTGAAGTGGCAAAATAAGAGAATATGGAAAAACTGGGACATAAACATAGGAGCATAATGGGTATTATAGCCCCACAGGGTCCTCCTAGACCAGTGATGGGCAACAAGCAGCGGTAGAGTGGCATGCAGTCCGCTGAGCCTTCACCTGCGGCCCCAGCTCCTTCCTGTTTTATTGTCAGATGTTTGTTATAGCTGGTAACACTTGCTTAAAACGCCTGCTGTGTTATTACAGATAGGTGTCTCTTTAAATAAATATATTTTTAGATTAATTGCACACTTGCCAACCTTTTAAAACTTCATTCCGGGAGATCCTAGTTTGGGGGGCGTGGTTGGAAGGCGGGAGGGGCGGGTCAAAATGACGCAATTCACCGCAAATCGCGTCATTTTGACAGCAAGTTGCCCTAGGCGGGACACTTGCCTGCTCTCCCGGGAGTCCGGGAGACTTACCCGAATTTTGGGAGTCTCCCAGTTGGCAGGTATGATTAATTGTACTGCACAGTCCTTTTGAAGATCAGAGGGCTTCACCATGTGGCCCTTAACTGTCCTAGACATGTGCTCAGATCCATCAGCTCACCAGAAAAGTGACCATGGAAATTATTTTATACTGACGACTAGACAAGCCACATCCATATTTTGGTCCAACGTCTTCTTAGTAAACCTGAAGATACATTTTCCTGAGTATGTGGTCAGCACCAAAATGCTGTGAACCTCTTCATTTCCTGCAATATCGCTGTGGCTTTTGATGGAGCGGATTTTCTAGGCAAGGATTTAAAATGTCAGTCTCACAACCATTATTGTCCATATACAACTCTACTAGCAGAAGGCAGAGTCTGCAGAGTTTACTGTGACCAACAACACATGATTCGACCACTGTAGCAGTGCCCTCTGTGACCTGACGGTGGCGCTATTCCCGGCGTTCTGATTCTGCGCCGCCGCAGCATTGCCCTGTGCTGTCATTCCTGCTGGATCTGATCGCACCAGGAAGTGTCTCCCAGTTACAGCAGCTGCAGGAAGCGAGAGGACTGAGCTAGGAGGCTGCACCCGGTCCATGGTACATCTTATAAAGGGGGTCAGAGATGGAGCACATCCGGACCACTAAGGTAAATACAGAATTACTCCATAGCAGCACCTCAGCAGGGGCTTAGCTCATGCATGTATGAGCTGTGTTTTTTTATAGCAGTTTTGTTCCTCTCTATCCTTGATGTAGGTAAGAAGGAACTGCCACAGTCATGTGCATTATATATATGGACACTCATCTGGATGATTACATAGGGTGCATGCAGCAAACATAATGACATTGTGTTTATTGTACAGGAGTAACCTCCCTTTTAGTGGCAATTGCTTCTTACCAAGTATCATGTTACCAGACCTGACCTGTGCATGTGTGGTGCTTGCATAATGTGTTTGTACATTTCAATATAAGTCTGCTATCAGAAATGACTATAGTAAACAGTATATTAACACGATGACACAGTGTTATGATGCATGCAACCTGTGGCTATTCTATTATTATGGAAGTACAAGTGTCAACACTTCTATCGCAGTATGTTGTCATCTATTACTGTATGCTTAGGCAAACTGAGGCTCTTCAGCTCTTGTGAAACTCCATGTCCCCATCATGCCCTGCCAGCCACAGATCTTTGTGTTGCCTAAGCTTGGACTAATATATTAAACAAAACACAAAGCTATTCTGATCACAATCTAAGTGGTTAATGTCACAAATGATGTGATGACATATTTACATGACAGTTTTCTGTTAATTCAGTTGAGCAGTTATTGCCCTTACTTTGTAATAACATTTTACTTCAAAAATCACCTTCCCTTAACGCAGCACTAATACCTATGGCAGGGGCAAACGCAGGATTTGTAGAGATGGGTTTCCACACCACGCCACCAGTGGGCATGACCAGCATGCATGGGGGCGTAGCTATAATATTAGACAGTGCTTGACTGCTCTCCAACTCTTTCTATCTCTATAATATACATGGGCAATGCTGCATGCACTACTGTTAGGTGCACACAGCTCTCCCTTTTCAAGCAGAGCTGTGTGAAGCGGGGGCTGGGTCCAGCCACCTCAGTTATACAGTGCCCCAGGCTTGGAGGGGGGTTTCTGGGCACTAGGAAACCTCCTCGGTTTGCCTATGTATGGTAAAGATTTAACGAATGTGCCCCTAACCGTAGTCTTGGGAGCTGCTATATGGAGCCATTTTTCATTGGGTTCTTGTTGGTTCTGTCATACAAACCAGCAAATCAATGCCATTTGTCACTTTAAAATGTTGCCACAGGGGGTTTCCTTGAGCAAGAGGAACAAACCCAAGCCACAATCTCTTGATTGCCATTTGAGATTGATCCTCAACCCCCCTTCTTCCTCCCCGGTTATCCTCGGAGGATGTAAGAGCCCCATGAAAACAGCTTCTTCCTCATGTCTCTGTATTTTATTTAATTTTATTCTGGATTTACCCCTTTCAGCTATATACAGTACTGTGTTTGAAGTGTACCATATAAATAAACATATTTGTACATGCAAACAAATCTGTTTGTTTTCTGCTGTATCTAAAGATACAAGTTTAGATATTGCTGAATAAGTTGCTTTGAACCTTAGAAAGGAAGTGGTAACTAGAGCATTCTCCTACATCAAAGAGCTGTGTAAACT
Organism: Mixophyes fleayi; assembly: GCF_038048845.1. Classification (NCBI taxonomy): domain Eukaryota; kingdom Metazoa; phylum Chordata; class Amphibia; order Anura; family Limnodynastidae; genus Mixophyes; species Mixophyes fleayi. The sequence continues at coordinate 46,685,650 of NC_134403.1, read as the reverse complement.
GACACAACTTGGGGTATATACAATACTTAGAAATGTAGAACACACTGTGGACATATGAATATCTCTATGACTTCTGAGTCCATCTGACTTTGGTTTAGTGTTTCTAGATAAAGCATAGAACATAAAAATACATTTCTAAATTTTCAGCAAGTACTATATGTGTAACTTGGCTACATGAATAAAGTATTAGACTGTTGGCCACACACATTACATTCTGATTAGAGTGAATCATTTTTGTTGGATCAAATCTAACACCCTTCAAGGGACAAATGTAGAGGGCCAAATTGCACAGACCAGATTACAATAGTCAAAAGTGATAGAAATTAAATGGAAATTGTTTGCATGTTACCTTACTATTTATGAGCTAGCTGGTGACCCATAGATTGTAAGTTTGCGAGCAGGGCCCTCTTACCTCTTTGTCTGTTTTACCCAGTATTGTTTATTTATTATTTGTCCCCATTTGTAAACCGCTACGGAATTTGCTGGCGCTATATAAATAAATGTTGATAATGATGACCTATCACATGGACAGATGTTATCAGACAACCTAATTTTCCACTCTGATAGATCAAATGTAATCCAATCAGCCTTAGTTCGATCTGATTTTGATTATTTGGGATGGGGCTTCACACTGTACAATTGTTTGTTAATTTGATGGAATGTAAAGTATTAAGTGCAGAGCCACTGGAGATGCGATAAGGGGGTATTTCACTAGAAGATACTGTAGTCACACATCCAATGCAGCTAAAGCCCATAGATAGTGCTCTGATGAGCTGCATCTGTCAAATTTCTAATCTGGGAGTCCCCTGAAAGCCCTTCAGTGCTAAAAGGATTAATGTATGGCGGGATGTTGTTAATGGTGGATATATGAGGGGCCCAGGCTCATATTTTGCAACATGGCCAAAGGGCCTTCAACTGTGCCGCTAAGAATGCTGTCTCATATGGGCTGGCAAAAAAAACCACTCTGATTCAGGTGGCATTTGCGAAAGTTGGCATCACCAACTTTCACAAGTACTACTATGGAGTATTGTTGGCACAATGCATACAATCCCATTTCCCACCAGGCACCATACTGTGGGTGGACATAAAGACCGCTGTAACAGGTGTCTTCTCAATTAGCTACTCTGGCTCCCATCGGCTCTTTCTCTGAGACCTGTTCCTGCTCAGACACAACCTATAATTTACTTCTCCCTTACTATTTGGACTTGCTGTAACAAGATGGATAACTTGCCCAGCTTTTCCCCTTTGGGTTAACCCTCCAGGGCTCTCATTACCAGTGTCCTCCCTTTGGTCCAAAAGAGGAATTCTATTGTTAAATAACCTCCCCAGGGCTCTTCCCTTGGTTCTCAGACTTAGCAGATTTATCTGGCTTCTCTAAGGGGCAGTTCCACCACTATTTACAGATTAGGCATTTCTTCCACTCTCTTAAAACCTGCATTTTCATCAGACCAACCTCTATGGTAGAGAACCTTTTCCTTTCTGGCCAGTCCTCCAAGGGCCTTATCTCGATGCTTTACAATCTTCTCACCATTTCCAATGGTGAGAAGGACCACATGACCTGCAGAAGTAGACAGATAATCACAAAGGAGTTGCTCAAAGCTTCATATGTGTCTATGTTAAAGAGAATATCTACAAACTATTTTACGAACGCTATTATGTCCCAACTATGCTCCATGCCATTTATCCTGATGCTTCTTATGTCTGCTGGAGGAACTGTGGTCACCCAGGGTCTTCCCTGCACATCTGTTGGAGCTGCCCTAAACTCCAACCATTCTGGAAAGAAAGTTATCTCCTTAGCCACAAACGTCATTACTTTGCAGATCCCACATGACTCCAAGCATATCCTGCTCTCTCTGCCTGTTCCAGACGTTCCCAATCACTCTCTTAAACAGCGTAGACACATCATGAGTACCGCAACATGAGAACTAGCAGCCCTGTGGAAACGGCCTCATCGCCCTACCGCGATCTTGATCTGCAAGCAGGTGTGGTACACCTGTCAATGGAACACATAACAAGTATATTGAGTAACTCCTCTGCCAATCTTCACAAAGTATGGTCCTCCTTTCATGGTCAGTCTTTACTCAACCACTAAGCCAGTAGTTTGTCTTTGTTCTGTTGGGATCTTGCTCTATTTCCCAATGCTCCAGTGATTCCCCCTCTTAGGGTTAAATGTATTAAACTGCGATTTTGACAGCCATATTTAAAATGCCACTTTTATTAAAGACAAAACTCACCTGCTTTTGCCTTTTAATAAAATTGCATGGCTATGAAAATCGATGATTTGACAAAACTGCAATTTAATACAAATTTACCCATTAGTCCTCCGTGTGGTAATTCCCGTCACCCCACCATCCTGTTCCCAAGTCCATTTTCTCCCTATGCTATTCGCTAAAACCTGCACTACCAGTTTTTCTTTCCATACTTTGTTTCTGGTTATAACATGGATCAAATGTTGTCATAATTTGTTATTTTTATTATATTATTGTAACCTTATTTGTATTGCTTCTGATGTACTCAATAAACAGTGTAAAAATTGTTGTCATATAATATATACTTTGGAAGTTTTTAGTAAAGCTTTGGGCCCCAGAAAAAGCTTTTCTCATTATTGAAGCTGATTATGACAGCTGGGAATATCCCTACACAAATGCTGCCAGTACATGGGATGATCTGGTCCAGGCCACTCACAGACTGACTGGTGATTTGATTGGCCAAGTGCTATTACAGTCAGGCCCAATCAAAACATGTGAATTTTTGATCAGGCAGGAAATGTATTTGGCATCCATACATACAGTGATGCTCGGGAAAATATGGTAGAAAGCAACCAAATTGGGCTACCAGATCAGCCAATGCACGGGCAGATTTATGCTGCATTTTAGCTACCTTTACTCTAACTAAATCCAAAATCTCATGAGCAGGTCAAGTTTTGCAGATTTTTCATGTTTAATCACATAAAGGATAATTAGTGGTTCACTCAGGGCAAATTGTCTATGCTTAAAATGTGTCTTTAATTAAAGGTTATGTTTTTGTTCAGGAATTTTTCAGCTTTATCTGTAGTAGTGATGGAAGCATCACATCCTGTGGTTTGTGGTCAGTAAATTTGAAGTTCAATAATGCATGTACAAAATATGCAAATATAAATGTATGTAAGGTGACAGAAAATTCAGGTTAAGCCACAAGCCCAGTTAATCAAAAGCAGTTTAGGTCCACTAACTTAATTTTACCTTCTTTTAAAATATAAATAAATAAAATATTAAAAAAAATCCACATTTTATGGCTTTCGTTGTCAAATACAATAAAGTTGATGTCATGTCTAAACAATGTTTTTTCTCAGTAGTTATTGCTTGGTAACAGCAGTAATTGTTCTGTATTTACATGAAAATGTGGCCACCAGGGGCACTGTTGCTTTGCTTTTTACCTTGGAAGAGAAAGCAATATTGCAGCTTGTATTTAGCAATAAATGCAAATAAGTATGTCCCTATTAACTAATAGCTAAATGAGTATGGAAATAGTTAGAACTTTTCCCCCGGGCACTGTAGCTAAAAATATCGTCCCGGCTTATGACACTATGCAATGAGACTTTGCACACAAAAACTGTGTACATTAAAAGTCACAGTGCCCCATGTAAGTAATTGCTGGATAGACCCCTCCCTTGTTTCCTCTAGAACTTTGTCTAGTACATGTGAATGGTATCCTTTTTGCAGAGAATTCAGTGTACTATATGCGATGTGTATGTAAGTGCAGGGGCAGCATGATTATCTTGTCCCTAAGAGGTGGCAGAACACCTTGTGCAATTGTATCAGTGCCTGTAGCCAGCAGCTTGGTAAGCACGGTGGCTTAGTGGTTAGCACTTCTGCCTCACAGCACTGGGGCCATGAGTTCGATTCCCGACCATGGCCTTATCTGTGTGGAGTTTGTATGTTCTCCCCGTGTTTGCGTTGGTTTCCTCCCACACTCCAAAAACATACTAGTAGGTTAATTGACTGCTATCAAAATTGACCCTAGTCTCTCTCTCTCTCTCTGTCTGTATGAGTGTGTTAGGGAATTTAGACTGTAAGCTCCAATGGGGCATGGACTGATGTGAGTGAGTTCTCTGTATAGCGCTGCGGAAGCCGTGGCGCTATATAAATAAATGGTAATGATGATGAGGTACCTTGCCTTATCAGATGATAAATGGGTAATACATTTTGACTTTAGCCCTACTGTTTGTTGTAGCTGATGACAAAGTCGGCTGGTACTAATATAAATATCAAGATTTACAATAATTTGCATGGATTGCTCATGATAAATTTCCCCGCTGAAATGAATGACTTGGAGATTGGACTGTGTGCTCACAAAATATACATTTTGAAAAAGTACTATACTGACATCTTAAACTGTATCGCTTTAGTCTATCTCCACAGCTCTTTCCTCATACAGAAGGCTTAGTTATAGGACATAAATAAATCATATATTATATGTGGAAATGTTTGCCATACTCCCCTCGAACCAGCTAAATTCAATCAAATTTGTACCGGTTCATATTATTTGAGCATTTTCTAATTATTAAACTCTATGATGAGAATCATTTATTTGGCTTTCAAAGGCAATGCAGGGAGAAGGAAGCCGCATAGATGCTTCTTGTATTATTATCTTCTGTTTATTCTCATCCTGTAATCTTGTCCTAAATGCCATGTGAAATGCTTTTTGCTTATCATAGAGATGTTTGCTCTATTTAAAAAGTCCCATCTTGTATGTCTCAGTGTTAGTTAAACACAATGCTGGGGGTAGTGAGAAATAATGTATCAGCACTGGCCACATACCCTAAAAAGTTTTCAGCCGCACCCAGATCCTATGTGTAGGTACTAGATTAGTATTTCCTTACTCATTTCCATTTCAAAAGTGTGTCTTTCACACTTATGGAGCAACGTGTGTGTGTGTGTATGTGTGTGTATGTATGTGTGTGTGTGTATATATATATATATATATATATATATATATATATATATATATATATATATATATATATATATATATATATATATATATATATATTGTGTTTGTCACAAACTATTGTGAGTTGTTATCCACCCTCGGGTACAGAAGTTGCTTGTTGCACTTGGCACAGTGTTCCCTGTCTGTTGTTTGTCTGTACTTCCCTTTCAAACCCTTTCAAACACAGATTTAGCTTCCTTTGTTGTAATCTATGATGAAACTTTTCTTTGTTGTCAGACAGTAGATATCACTAATCAGAACAAACAAGACAAAGATGTATCAGTTTTATCAAACCTGATATATAATATACCTCTCCCAGCTTTTCTATACCTGTATCACTGGCTGTATAGTATATAATATATCCCCAGCTGTACTATATGTGTATCACTATCTGTTTCACTGACTGAATAATATAAAATATATACCCCCCGACTGTACATTAGCGGAGGGGTTTCTGGAGACCCAGAAACCCCCCCCTGCTTGCGCCCCTGTGTACTATACCTGTATCACTGGCTGTATGATATATAATATACCCTCCAACTGTACTATACCTGTATTACTGGCTGTATAATATATAGTATACTCCCCAGCTGTACTATATCTGTATCACTGGCTGTATAATATATAATATACTCCCCAGCTGTACTATACCTGTATCACTGGCTGTATAATATATAATATACTCCCCAGCTGTACTATACCTGTATCACTGGCTGTATAATATATAATATACTCCCCAGCTGTACTATACCTGTATCACTGGCTGTATAATATATAATATACTCCCCAGCTGTACTATACCTGTATCACTGGCTGTATAATATATAATATACCCTCCAGCTGTACTATACCTTTATCACTGGCTGTATAATATATAATATACCCTCCAGCTGTACTATACCTTTATCACTGGCTGTATAATATATAATATACTCCCCAGCTGTACTATACCTGTATCACTGGCTGTATAATATATAATATACCCTCCAGCTGTACTATACCTGTATCACTGGCTGTATAATATATAATATACTCCCCAGCTGTACTTTACCTGTATCACTGGCTGTATGATATATAATATACTCCCCAGCTGTACTATACCTGTATCACTGGCTGTATGATATATAATATACTCCCCAGCTGTACTATACCTGTATCACTGGCTGTATAATATATAGTATACTCCCCAGCTGTACTATACCTGTATCACTGGCTGTATAATATATAATATACTCCCCAGCTGTACTATACCTGTGTCACTGGCTGTATGATATATAATATACTCCCCAGCTGTACTATACCTGTATCACTGGCTGTATGATATATAATATACTCCCCAGCTGTACTATACCTGTATCACTGGCTGTATAATATATAATATACCCTCCAACTCCAACCCTCGTCCTGTGTTCTGCGGGGATGATACATAAATCTGGTTTTATCTTTAATGTGGTCTTGTCACCTGTATGTTAAACATTTTTATGATTGTTTATGCTGTTCTTCTCAGATGATTGCATTTATTGGCTTACTGCTGCCTGGCTTGTTCTGCGTTCATGCTCAGTAATAGAAGCCACCTACTGGCAGCTATACATACCCATGTGTATTAATGATTGTGTGAACATCCCATGTGCTGGTAGGTCACTGCTCGTTTGTCATACAGGCATTTGTTATTAACAGCTAGTTCTTAGTAACACTGTACACAGACATGACCACCGACCATTTCTTCCTACAGTCACTGTGAGGAGTGCTGTTAAACAATATAATGCGACAGGGAATCCCTGGGGCAGTTGGGGAAAGACAGGGGTTGTTTTACAAGGTAATCCATCATCATCATCATCATTTATTTATATAGCGCCACTAATTCCGCAGCGCTGTACAGAGAACTCACTGACATCAGTCCCTGCCCCATTGGAGCTTACAGTCTAAATTCCCTAATAAAGACACACACTCACACACAAACACAGACAGTCAGACAGAGAGGGAGACTATATATAGGATGAAAAGTCCCCTATGGCGCAAATAATAACGGTGCTGTCTGTGCTGCTAGGTGTGCCAGAATGAGAAATAGTTATAGAAGCGAGCAGACAGCTATACATATGTGCCCTTGGATATGGGACGATAGGCGGGTGTAGGTTGCATGTATCCAGTAAGCAATGACCAACGCGTTTCACGAAACATGCTTCTTCAGAAAAAATCCCTGAAACGCGTTGGTACATGCTTACTGGATACATGCAACCTACACCCGCCTATCGTCCTGGTTTACCGGCACGAATAAGGACTTGGCACTTTACCGCATGCGCATCTGGACCAGCCGCGACCTCTCCGCTTCAGATGTAAACTGAACACAGCATTTGTTTATTCTACTGGACACAGCTCAGCTCTTGAAAGGACACAGACATCATCCCTGACGAGGGTAAATCCTACATTATTTTACCACAGACTTTTATTGCCGGACCGTACATACTATGTGCGGCGCTGCGGAAACCTTGTGGCGCCTAACTAATAAACGATAATAATAATAATTCCAATGTACTTGAGGAATATTGTGTCTGTATATGTATTTTTAGACCCATAGCATAAACCTGCTATTTTTCTGGATTATGTCCAAGGAATAAAATGATTGTATTTTACTTTCATTTCATCTGTCACTATTTATACTGAGACCACCTGTCACCATATCCAAGGGCACATATGTATAGCTGTCTGCTCGCTGCTATAACTATAACTATTTCTCATTCTGGCACACCTAGCAGCACAGACAGCACCGTTATTATTTGCGCCATAGGGGACTTTTCATCCTATATATAGTCACCTTTTAGGGTTGGGACTACCCTTCTATTTTGTCCCCCAGGCAGCATTACTGACCTGTACATTGTAAGGGAGCGCGGTAGCCCACCCCCCTTTATTATACAGAGAGGGAGAGACTAGGGACAATTTTGATAGCAGCCAATTAACCTATCAGTATGTTTTTGGAGTGTGGGAGGAAACCGGAGCACCCGGAGGAAACCCACGCAAACACGGGAAGAACATACAAACTCCACACAGATAAGGCCATGGTCAGGAATCAAACTCATGACCCCAGTGCTGAGAGGCAGAAGTGCTAACCACTAGGTCACTGTATATTTTATGTATGGTGCTCCAAATTCTGATAGGTCGAATACAAAGCAAAGCAGCAGACATCCTAAGGCTACATAACCGCTGGTATTTGCTGTGCGTTCGTTACCACATGCCTGTAAGAATGCATATAAACCATATGGCCTCACATATGCCTTTAAATGCATTTGTGAGTGCCTGTTAGTCTGTGACAACACAGGAAGTTGTTCTCTTCAGGCCAAATGCATTTGGACAGACTTCTAAATGCTTCATAACCGTATCTCATTGTGGTTACAGTGCGCTTCTATTCAGATGTGTGTTGGCGCCTGTCAGATGCACTGAAGTGGACCAAGAGGACTGTACTGTATATAGCGCACAGCAGCACAACGCATGTAAAAAGCAAATGTGTATAGTCTCATTTGGTACAATGACATCCATTTACATGTACATTAAGTGTATTTTGTTATTGCAAGTGTGTATGTAGTCTAAGATCTTTAGGCAATTATATTCCCCCTTCTTGGGGCCCTATATGCTGTTGGCCCCGTGACGTTTTTGTGCAGGGGTAGGTGGGGTTGTCTATTTGTTTCTGCCTTGAGACCTGCAGATGTCCGTGTCTTAAATTACATCTCATAGTAAATAGAAAGCTTGTGAAGTTTTACACGACTTGTGAACTTTTTTCTTTTGTTTGTTCTTGAAGGTGGAGCAGGTGAAGTTATTGGATCGGTTCAGTCCCAGCAACAGGTTCACTTCAGGGACTCTGTATCTCACAGCCACCCACTTAATGTTTATAGAGGCGCAGAGAGAGATCTGGGTATGTAACTGTATATGGCTGTTCAGCTATGTAACCTTCTACCTTCATTAGGAAGACTCTACAAATGGTTAACAGACCATTACATGTAAAGAAAAAAAACAACAACCTTGATTGTAAATGGAACAGTATGATCTATAATCTCATATCATAGTAAATGTATCCATGTACATTGCTCATATGCCATGCACAGGCCCATGACACAATCCTCCTTTCCCACACTGACTGCCCGGCTACATGCACACAGGATCGGATGCCTTATTGTCCTTGTCTAACACCGGCTCTGCCCTGGCGTCGCTGCATTTACAAAACCCCTGAAGTAGCTGTTTAGGTGACGTCAGGATCCTTATACAATTAATAGGCTCAATAGTGATGTTTGAATCGGTAACACAGGGAGCCCGGAGAAGTCATTGTCCGCAGTTCAGCTGCTATTCCTGTAAAATACACTACATACATTAGTGGTACTACAGCAGCACGTCCTGTGCTCCCAGGCTTCACTGGTTACCTAGGGCACAGTTCAGAAAGCTCATCAAATCTCCCCCGCCTCTCCCTACCTCACTCTTTTATTCCTTTTGTCTGTTTGAATTGCTGGCAGTCTCCTTCTGTGCTATTACCAGAATCAATTTAATTTCCCTCTGCTCAGCCTTCTCTCGCCACCTCCTCCTCTCTCCCAGCCCCACCTCGCCCGGCTCCCCTCCAACCTTCAATCCTTCCTGCGCTCTCTCAAAACCCATCTCTTCTCTATAGTCTATACTACCCCCACCTGTTACTATAGCCTATCCTTCCACCCCCACCTGTCACTATAGCCTATTCTTCCCCCACCTGTCACTATAGCCTATCCTTCCCCCACCTGTCACTATAGTCTATCCTTCCCCCACCTGTCACTATAGCCTATCCTTCCCCCACCTGTCACTATAGTCTATCCTTCCCCCACCTGTCACTATAGCCTATCCTTCCCCCACCTGTCACTATAGCCTATCCTACCCCCCACCTGTCACTATAGCCTATCCTTCCCCCACCTGTCACTATAGCCTATCCTTCCCCCACCTGTCACTATAGCCTATCCTTCCCCCACCTGTTACTATAGCCTATCCTTCCCCCACCTGTTACTATAGCCTATCCTTCCCCCACCTGTCACTATAGCCTATCCTTCCCCCACCTGTCACTATAGCCTATCCTTCCCCCACCTGTCACTATAGCCTATCCTTCCCCCACCTGTCACTATAGCCTATCCTTCCCCCACCTGTCACTATAGCCTATCCTTCCCCCACCTGTCACTATAGCCTATCCTACCCCCCACCTGTCACTATAGCCTATCCTACCCCCCACCTGTCACTATAGCCTATCCTACCACCCACCTGTCACTATAGCCTATCTTACCCCCCACCTGTCACTATAGCCTATCTTACCCCCCACCTGTCACTATAGCCTATCCTACCCCCCACCTGTCACTATAGCCTATCCTACCCCCACCTGTCACTATAGCCTATCCTGTCCCCACCTGTCACTATAGCCTATCCTACCCCCACCTGTCACTATAGCCTATCCTACCCCACCTGTCACTATAGCCTATCCTACCCCCACCTGTCACTATAGCCTATCCTCCCCCCCCCCCACCTGTCACTATAGCCTATCTTACCCACACCTGTCACTATAGCCTATCCTTCCCACACCTGTCACTATAGCCTATTCTTCCCCCACCTGTCACTATAGCCTATCCTGTCCCCACCTGTCACTATAGCCTATCCTACCCCCACCTGTCACTATAGCCTATCCTACCCCACCTGTCACTATAGCCTATCCTACCCCACCTGTCACTATAGCCTATCCTACCCCACCTGTCACTATAGCCTATCCTACCCCCACCTGTCACTATAGCCTATCTTACCCCCACCTGTCACTATAGCCTATCCTTCCCCCACCTGTCACTATAGCCTATCCTTCCAACCCCACCTGTCACTATAGCCTATCCTTCCCCCCCACCTGTCACTATAGCCTATCCTTCCCCCACCTGTTACCACTCCACCTATATGTATTTTCTGCTACAGTCCCATGCTCACTCCAGTCCCACTAACTTATTGTCTCAGCATTGCTCTCTCCCTCTAGACTGTGAACTCTCATGAGCAGAGCCCTCTCTACCCTGTCTCACATCTGCACCTTCCTCTTAAACCTTGCATGTACTTGTTCTGTGCTTATGTGTGTGATTTGTATTTTGTACGATTTGCCATTCTGACTGTCTTGCAAAACTTATTTTGGATTACTTAACACCTCTATATTGTCAAAATCAGGAATGCCCTGTAAAAAATAAAGGAATTAGCTAAAATATGAAAACAAAAAATAAGGCCCGATAACTGTACTACAAGTTGTGTAAAATACACTCTTTACTATTATATTACTATTATATTACTATATTTTAGTGAAGTAGCCTATTAAGTAAAACCAGGTCCTAAAAGGTTATTTACCTGGGGTCTGGCATTTAGACTATCCAGCGAGGAGTCCTGGTGTCTTGCACGTTCCCACTGGCATTGTGTTGTCTGTGGACGGAGTGGGCAGGAGCTCGGGGACTAACGGGTCTCTTCTGGCTCCTGCTAGCAGACACTGATTGGACAGCACAGTGCTAGTGTAAGCATGCAGGAGGGAGTACAGATGTTTGTTCAATTATAATGAGCATAAAATAAAAATATAATTATTACAATATGTAACCAAGAGAAGCTATTGTGTGTCCATTAAAAGCAATAAAATGATCACAAAAATGATATGATTGGCATACATGAGATAACATACATCTTCCAATTAATTATAAGTCACAAGGAGTCATGGGATAATGTATGCCGACCATAAATTATAAGAATATCATCAGTCACAAGGACTTCCATGGCATATAAAGGAATTACAAGGTGTCTTAGAATATTCGTAATAATTCCCATATTTCCTAAGGAACACAGATCTTATTTATAGGCATTTATACATTTACTATGCTGTGCTCTATAACATGTAAAACACACCAAGCTATAAAAAGAAATGAAAAGGTTAAAATATGAGAAATTTGTTTGAGACCTTTCTTATGCTCCTGACGTGTTTTTGGTTTGCAATAGATCTTACACCATCACATTGCTGCAGTGGAGAAACTCGCCCTAACTACGGCTGGCTGCCCTCTAGTGATACAATGCAAGAACTTTCGTGTGGTCCACTTTGTAGTACCCAGAGAGAGAGATTGCCACGACATATACAACTCTCTGCTTCAACTTTCAAAGCCAGGTAAGGATTCTTTAGTGAGTAAAGTTCTAAAACCCAAAAATGAGAAAGTTCATAGTCGCTGCTGCTCAGTGAGGAGGCCATATACGTAGATGTAATCACTAAGAGTCATCTCTAGATACTGCGTGGAGCACTGATAAATAGTTTATTAGGGAGGAGAAAGGAGAGACCCATTTAATCTCTAAAAGTATTTTAGTATGTTTTAGATGTGGTGCTTCAAAACCGTCCCAAACATTGTGAATATTTCATCCCATACCTCTACTGTAAATGACGTGTATCAGAAATGGACTGAAAAATATTATCAGTTCATATATAAAACATCAAGGTATTGAGTTTAAAGTAATACGCTCTATCTTGGATAATAAAGATTTATTACATGGTAAGATGTACTATTTTTTAAATGTGATATTTATTATATGTTCACCATTTACAGAACAATAAAGCTACAAATATTTCATGGCAAAAATAGGCAACATAATGATCGGCAACTGCAAAATAACTCCGGAAGGAAAACTTGGTGGAAAGTAAGACTTAGGAGTAGGTTTATCAAACCTTCTAAAAAGGAAAGTGGAGGTGTTGCCAATAGGAACTAAATTCCAGCTATCATTTATCTAGTACATTCTAGAAATTAATCGCTGTTATGTGGTTGCTATGGGCAACACCTCCACTTTTCATTTTTAGAAGGTTTGATTAATCTGCCGCTTACACTTCTTTACTGTATCTCTCTTCCTTATTGAATGGAGATACTCCTAGTGAGTAATCTGCAGTACCCTGTTGTTCCTGTTCCACATTGTTGACTTTCAAATTCAGTAGTACCCCACAAATTAAAGCAGGGCATCCACTGGCCAATCACAGATGGGTATGGCTACATCTGATAGATCAGGACTGTCAGCACTTCAGTTGAATGTCTGTGCATGACGGAGCTTCGTTACTCAGTTGGATAGTAACTGCATATGTGGTCAGATGTAGTCATTGTCTTACTACATCTCTCATCCGTCCAGTTCCACGCTTGATGACTCCCCATCATATGTAGATGAGGATTGGTGATCTTCTTGTGCCCATACAAACGGTGATTTGAGGTAAATTAGGTCTATAGCTGCCTTGTATGGGCTCCTTAACTTTATATCATGCTTCGACCATTTACATTTACCCTCTGTCTCTTTTGCCAGTGTCATTTTCATTGCAGATGAAACTAAAATTTAAAGGGGTTTGCCCACTTTGGGACATAGCCCACTCTTCAACTTTCCCTCCGTTTGTTAGGTATCTTTCAACCCTCCACTTCCATTTCCTTCCCCTTCATTACCATCATCACTAGCCCCGTCTCCATCTGGTACCAGAAATTGCTTCATTGCCACTCATTTCACCCGGTATCTGCTCACCCCTGATGAATCTTGACCCGTGGTGGAATGATTTTGTTTTTGAGAAGAAAATCTGTGTTTTAAAGACAGGCGTTTGGTGTCATGTGGAATAACAAGTTTAGACGATATTGGATATATGCCCAGCGTGACCGTTTGAAAATAACAATGTTAAGCTTTGAAAAAAAGGTTTGATCATACGGAACCATTCCCAGCTGATCTAGACTAATCCAGAAAGTTCACATAGTGACTCTAACTGGTATTTATGCTGTTGGAGTTGTTCTAGAGGTTGAAGCCTTCAGGTGGTCACAAGCGTGTTATTTTGGGGGAACTAGGACTTTAAGAACAAATTTTTCAGACATCACTCTTCTTTGAACCTAAAACTGCCAGATATCCCAATAACAATGTATATATCTCCTTTTGGAGAGGGCCCAAAGGACCAAGCCCCCAGCACAGTGCATGGCCGGATTAAGGGGGGGGCACAGGGGGCACGTGCCCCGGGCCCCCCTCTCTCCGAGGGCCCCCCGCCGCCAGCATGACCTCACCTGCAGTGCTGCTGACACAGAGTGGGCGCATGCGTCAGTGGGGACCCCGCCGGCCGCCGCATCTGCTGACAGCTGTCAGATGCAGCGGTTGCTGTCAGTTAGCAAACTGGCAGCAGGTTGTCAGATGTCAGATGCGATGCGGCTGGGATTCGTAGTCCCGCGGGGGCTGCCGGGAATCGTAGTCCCGTAGAGGCTGCTAGTGGAGGAGTGGTTGCACACTGTACGCTGAACCACCAGAAAGCAAAGCAAAGCGACACCTCGCCCAATGGATATCACACGTATGTAACAGGTCCATTTACTTACATTATTATATTACATGGAGCAGGCTCAGCATAGAGACAGTGACACACAGCAGATACTGATGTGACAAGCATCAGAGATTACCAAAAAGCACCACTCAGCCCCCACAAATAAAGGAGATTTTATTTCTACATGGACATACATAAATATAACAGCATTATAGCTGCCAGAACAGATACGTGGTTTCACCCAGACCCTGAATGTAAAAGAGATTATTGACTTTCTGATCTCCACAAAACACTGACAGTGCTCAGTACGTTACCTACACAAGGAACCACAAATCGAGGACGAACACAAAGGAAACACGAGGAGTCCAAAGAAAGGTACTGAGACTACATGCCAGACACTTCATTAGGAGCCTCCAGGACCCAAAACCACTAGGACAGGTTATTCCCGCACTCACACTCACATCAGGTGAGTAGCTGCTAACACTGTTCTTTCCACAGCGAACTCTAACTAGATTTACCCCACCGGGACTTCCTAAGACAAATACCACAAGGACCAACCAGGGAATAAATCATAACTATTCCAACAATTAGAAGGACGCACCACGATGTCACAACCGACATCACCAAATAAACCCCTCATGTACCTCAGTGCTCCCAAGTGATTTGCAAAAAAGGGATTAGAACCCCGACCCATACCGTAAGGTAACAAATAACCAAAACACAACCATTCAACCATCTACACCAGCGCAGGCGGTGTACACCTCCCTCTATTATCATTACTAGTGTATCTGTGTAATATACTGTATATGTGTGACATCACATGTATCACTTGTAATCTAGTGTGTGACATCATGTGTGTAATGTGTAATATACAGTGTGCATGTGGCAGCACGTGTGTAATGTGTAACATATAGTATGTGTGATATCATGTGTGTAACATAATATTTGGTGTGTGTGACATCACATATGTCATGCTTGCCAACTCTCCCGTAATGTCCTGGAGACTCACTAAAATCTGGTCGGTCTCACGGACTCCCAAGAAAGCTGGCAAATCTCCCGCATCCGAGAATTACAATTACTTTCCAGAAATGACGCGATTTGCTGTGAATCGCGTAATTTTAACCCCACGCAACAGAACGGCATTTCCGTTGCGGGGAGCAGGGCCAAAATGATGCGTTTGCAGTGCCCCACCCCCTCCAGCCACGCCCATCTCCCAGAAAACACTTGCCAAAAGTTGGTAAGTGTGACATATGTAGCATATTACAGCACAACATTGTAGTATTCAGTCACTATTAGTGATCAGTAACCAAGTGTAGACAACTTGTGCTTTTCTACCTGTGGGTGAAGAACAACTCCCAGCATGCTGTGACACCAAGTAACAGCTGGAGAAGCAGAGGCTACTGGGACCTGGATAATACAGACACCCAGCTATTGTGTACAGTAATCCAGTAATGCCACAGCTCCTCCATTACTGGAAACCAGGTCACATGATCTGATCATCCAATAGAAACTGGAATAGAGGGATCAGTCACACAGGGTGTAATGAAAATAAAATAAACAATTTGTATTCTGTCACTTAAGAGAAGCTGCTCATCACTGATTGGTTGCCCTAAGCTGACAAACAGTTCTATTGTCCAATCAGGTGTGAAGGCCTCTGGTAGGCAGTTTATTGGTTAGAGTTTCACTCCAATTTCTAACAACCAATCAAACAGTGAGTTACAGACACTGGTAGAATGAACCATTCTACAGAAGAGGAGGGGGGGAGGGATCAGTCAGTGTAGAGCTCTGTGTAATATGTAACAGTTGCTTTTAGACAGCAACTGACAGCAGGATGTCAGATGAGGCGGCCAGCGGGGCCCCACTGATGCATGCGGCCACTCTGTGTCAGCAGCACCGTGGCTGCTGTATTATCTAAAATGGCTGAAATGAAGCTGCTACGCATGTGCAGCCGCAGCAGCTCCTCCTTGGCATGAAGAGACTAGGTGAGTCACCATAGTGGAAGCAAAAAATCATATATAAATATATCTACAAGACCCTTCACCAAGAAAGGGTCTTCTTAAATATGTATATACATAAAATAAATAATCATTATATACATATTTAAAAAGAACCTTCATAGCATGATTATTACTTGACTGCTTGATTAAATATGTCAAATGTAGCCACCTTTAGCAGTAAGAGTGTATATTTATATATTATATATATATATATATATATATATATATATATATATATATATATATAGTGGATGCAGAGGGGGCACAGAGTGTGTGGAGATGAAGGAGGGCACAGAGTGAGTTAGCTGTAAATTATTCTTTGACAGAAATATAATAGAAAAAAAAAATATAAAAATATTCTTTTCCCTTGGATTTATGTGTATTATTTTTGCAAACAACTTACTAAGTATTTCTGTCCTGACCTAAATACTTATTACGTTATTTTGACCCAACTACTTATAAAACGGGACTGCTCGGTAATTATTTTGGAAGGGTTGGCTTGAAAATGGAGACTAAGGGTGCCGCGAACTGCAAAAGTTTGGGAGCCACTGCCTTAATTTTAGATCCTAGGGGCCCCCCCATCTTAAGTGCCCCGGGCCCCCCAAAGCCTTAATCCAGCTCTGGCACAGTGTGAATGCTGCACTGGCTGATTAGAGTCACGCACCTCGGGCTTCAATAAAAAAATGGAGCTCATATTATAAATTCAGAAGATGCGCACCACATAATACCCCAATAGTCTGCTCAGCACATAGCACGGTCGGAAGTGGAACCTTCTTTAGGAGGTACATTGTAAACATAATATCCAGCGTCCTACCCCTTTTAATGCTGCCCATTTCCACTGAATAAAGTTTTCAGATTTTCTCCTAAACCCTTTCTCTGTTTAGACTTAAGTAATTGAGCAGAGTGAGGGGAAATCCCCATAAAGATATAAGCCCACCTGCACACTATGAACGACCAAAGCAAAATGATCAAATCTGGCATTACCCTTCCCCTCCAATCACAAGTGTTTTCCCACAGTAGTCAGTTATGATTGGCTGCCAGTGAAGGGGACTCCCAAAGTTTGCTTATTGTGCTTTGGTCGTTCATAGTGTGCAGGGGGGGGGGTCATTTTATATGGGGTTTTTCTAGGGGTGAATAATGTTAGTAATATGCTGGATCGAGAAAGAAGAAAGGAAGATTTAATTTTATATTTCATAGAGTGGTGAGCGAGGGTCTTGAGGAGACATATATGGTGTCTATTTTTATTTACTGCATTGGTATAATGGGCAGGGGTCCTAGAGACTGGAACCACTCGGGTGCTAATTACCCCTCACCCCCACCTCTACAGCACCAGTCAATCACTGACCAATTAGTCATTGTGGGTGGGGCTGGTTTCCATATAGATGTTGGGGGGGGTTGTGGTATAGTGGAAACTGGCCCAGAGTAGCCCAGGGACTGGTTGAGGAATTACTCCCACTGTCCATTGTTAATTGCTGAGTTAGTTAATTAACTTGTAATACTCAATGCATTGTGCATGGGAACTGTTATGTTTCTTAAAAATATAGGATGATATCTGCCCTGAGCTGAGGCAAGTACACGGTAAGAAACGCTATTCCACCCCAATATTTCATTACAATAATCTCTGCAAAATGAAACGCAAAGCTGTAACTGTGCGCGACAGAGCAGCCATTGTGCCCTTTGTAAACGGCCTCCAATGACTGTACTGACTAGGGCATATTTGGCCAGTGCTCAGAATGACATATCTGTCTGCTTATTTGTGGAGGACTGGAGTAATGTCTGACTGATAATCACACTTGTATTTCTCTCTGTAAGTGAGATACGATGATCTCTACGCATTTTCCTACAACCCAAAACAAAAGGAGACAGAGCGGGTCCTTGGTTGGCAGTGCATTGACATGACAGAGGAGTATCACCGAATGGGGGTGCCCAATTCTCACTGGCAGCTCTCCGATGTAAACAGAGATTACAAGGTAATTCAGTCATATTTCTGATGTCACCCATCTGCATATATTAAGGTGAAAATTCTGTATATGATCTCTAAATGGTGAATGCAAGTTGCATTCTAGAAAAGAACTGCTAGTAACATGTACAGACATAAGTAAAACTTTAAGGAGCATATCTGATCTAAATGTATCTAAAATAAAAATCTGATTATGGGGGAAGCATTGTTGTTTCCTGTGCACGCCAATTTTCCAGTTAATAAGGACATTGGATAACAACCTTGCATCCAATGTCAAATATATTAATTCCAGTTACCACATGAAAATGTAATAATGGGTCAATTCATATTTTTAATTTTTGGCCCTTTGAAGAGAGGTATAAAGACATTGGGGGGGACATTTATGAAAATTGGTACACGGGTCAATGTGCTAAAAAGCCATATTGTCCCAGAGCAAGCAATATAATTCTAAGTGTTATTTTTCTAGTTCAGTTTTTGAAAATGAAAGCCCACATCTGAATGGCCACTATGGGTTACACTGACATTTTTTCAGAAATGTCCCCCATGGACTATTTTTACAGTATATTATGTTTTATATATGATGTATTCTCACCTTTCTTATAATCAATGAATCAATCAAACCAGGACGAACACCATTGAGCAAGATCGTTTAGAACAGGGGTAGGCAACCTGTGGCTCTCCAGGTGTTGTGAAACTACAAATCCCAGCATGCCTTGCCACCTATCTGCTGGTTATCTACTGGCAAAGCATGCTGGGACTTGTAGTTTCACAACACCTGGAGAGCCGCAGGTTGCCTACCCCTGGTTTAGAAGGAGGACCTGCATTAAGTTACTTAAGAAGCAACGGTACATTTATATACCGACACTCAGACAGTAGGTGCAACCGTTCAGGTAGACCCGCATTAGGCAGGATAAATAAAACATTTGGGCTCAGGTACAAGATAGCCGGGAGGATATGCATAACAATGGGATAACAAGTCATTAAACACGTACAATAGATACATACATGCTCTAGTATTCCTGTAAAGTAAAGGCGTTATAGTCCAACAAGGATATTCGTTAAAACAGATGCTTCAATGCAGTGAAGTACCTTGGGTAATGCTATGTGAGCAAAATAAGATGTTGTATTGCTTTGTATTCTGTGTTTCAGGTATGTGAGACGTATCCTAGAGAGCTGTATGTACCATTTACAGCCAGCAAGCCAATCATTGTCGGCAGCTCAAAGTTCAGAAGTAAAGGAAGGTTCCCAGTGCTGTCCTATTATCACAAGGAGACGCAGGTACCTATTCAGTCGTCCTTCTTATTGTACAGGTTCATTGTAATCCAGCAGCACACTCTTAGCCTGGAGCGTGGAGTAGCACAGTAACTATAGATAATGAGATCCCTTCTTCTTTTATATTGGTGACAAATGTGCCTATATATATATATATATATATATATATATACCCAGTGTCTCTAAATATATTCTTATATTTGGTGCACTCAGAGTATGTAGAAAATAAGAATATATTTTACAGCCCCCACAGGCTCAGTCTGCTTTAGTACAGATAAAAAAACAAACACGTTCATTTCTTTCTGTGTAAGTGATCCTGTTGTCATTATCGCAATGTTGTGATCCCTTGTCTGGGCTCATTATCTGTTGGAGCAGATTCTGAATTTGAAATGCGCGTAACTAGGATTTTTGGTACACAAATGTGCATAGTATCGAGTACTCTGTAAAATTAGAATACATATTCCAGAATCTTTCCACAAATTACTGGGGGAAAAACCCCAATAAAAATTAAATATATATACTATATTTTTATGTCCTTTGTAATTGCAAGATGAAATTTGCACAGGTGCACCACACTTCCTCAGAAGTTACCCAAATTCTTAAATTCTTTATTGATTCCATGTGTGTAAGTAATGAGTGGATCATCGGCTGTCAATTCTTTCTTTTTTTCCTTTTTTTTTTTTTTTTTAAATTATTTAAAGAGGAGACAATAAGAAAAATACAAACAGCATAGAAATAAAAAAGAAATATGAATGAACAAGATGTTTCCTCTATGTTTTATGTATTATATCCATGGGAAGCGGAGAAAGGGTAAAGGATAAGAAATGAGCCGGGGGGGGGGGGGAGCTGGAAAAAGCACTAATAGCATCAGGTATTTTGCTACGAACAGTATGCGCAACACGCCTGGGAACAAAGTGCCTCATATAATTAAAAATCAAATATCCGCAAGGACGGGAATCTTACTCACCATGCACCGCACCCAGCCCGAGGGATCCGGAGGCGGCCTAAACACTGTTCCAGTTGCAGAAGCGGGCGAAGTGGATACGCAACTACGGCTTGCTTGCAAGAGCCACGGGGGTAGGGGGGGGAGGGGGATGGTCTTTCCAATGCTTGGCTATTAGGGATTTGGCAGCTGCCACTATGTGAGAAATAAGCTTGTTGGAAGGGGATCTCATCAGGTATGGGGCGAGAGAAGAAATGACCAAGGGTCCATATCAACCTGCTGTTCTGACATGGAATTTATAAGTACAAGGACCATGATCCAGAAAGGAACTATACGAGGGCAGGTCCACCATATATGTAGCATCGTAGCCCTCTGACCGCAGTCCCGCCAGCAGCCCGGAGTGACCGCAGGAAACATTCTAGACTTGGCAATTCCCTCCCTGACTTCCTCCCAACAAGAGTCATCTGGGGGGAAAGGGGGCCAGGTCCTTCTCCCATTGCTGCTCATGCCTGCCTGGTATGTTGAAAGTGGTCTCCATAAACCCATCGTAAATCCCAGAAATCTATGGCCCATTCTCATAACCACAGTCCATTACAGCCCCTGTTGTCAGGTGCGATTAATAACTAATGCTGTTGGTACAAGCTGTGAAAATATGGAATGCTGCAAATAAACTGGCGGGTGGGGATGATTTAGATCCACTCCTCTGTGGGGTACTACTAAACTTAAGGAATTATTTTCAGTGGAGGGTAACTTTCTTTGGTCCCAGCAAGGGGTGACAGCATTAGGTCAGCTTTATGCAGATGGTGCCTTTTAAATCCTTTGAGCAACTGCGAGAGGAATATAACATACCCTGGACAATGTTTTTCTCCTATCTTCAACTCCGACTTGCTTTGATGGTGCAATTTGGCAACGATATACAGACTTTGATGGAGGTCCCCCACAAAAAAGCTACTTCAACCTCTTGGCTACAAACGGCTAATCTCCTGTGTTTACTTCTACCTTCTATGTGAACTGACTGCTAACGATCTTGTGTATTTAGGTCCTTTTATTTACCAAGACTGGGGAATTATCTTTAGTAGCTCAGGTTATTCTATTGCATCATTAAGGTTTCAGCAGATTCAAGTGTATGTTTTACATAGAGTGTATTTTACGTCTGTTCAATATGTGAAATTTGTTTCTGATCATACTGGTAATTGCCCAAAATGTGGGCGTGAGTCTGGGACCTTTTATCATCTCCGTTGGGAATGTCCCATAATTCATTCATTCTGGCTTAAAGCAAATTACTTTATCTGTAAAGCAGTTGTTTCAGTCCCCTTACGGTCACCGGTCACTTGTCTGTTTGGGCTGCACTTAAAGCATTTGATGAATAAAGTAACTTAGTTCTACATACTGTATCTGTTAATGATGGCTAAGGTCTGCATACCCGGCCCCCACAAGCCCATTGATTCACAGCTGGATTACGTTGGTCAATGACATCATAGGACATTAAAGATTTGTGGATACCAGTGGGAAGACCCTACTGAAAATTCACTGTATATGGTGTAGATCAGTGGTCAGGGAACGGGGGTGGTAAAAATGAAATTCCTGGGGGTAATGCTGCCGATTCACATGCTGTCAGTTGGATTGTAGACCCCTTTAAATGTGAAATTGCTGTTGCACCAGAAGAGCCTCAGGGGTTGGCAGAGGCACTTCTTGAGCTTTGATGTAATAATGAAGCACGTATTGCATTTGTAAACAAAGCAGATCTGTCATATTTTTGGATGTCAACAGCTGCAAAGGCATTCAAAATTGCACATGAGAAGGCAGTCAAAATGTTGCCGCCTTTTGCAACAACCTACCTTTGCGAACAAGGATTTTCCTCTCTAACGAACATAAAAACAAAGTAGAGAAATCAATTGGAAGCTGAATACTGTATCCAAATTGCTCTGACATTAAAATGGCCCAATATTGATGCTCTCGTATCAGAAATGAAGCAACATCATTTCTCCAAAACTTGAAGTTTTGAAGTTGAAGCTTTCAAAGACATTTTGAATAGATTCAATAAAATTTTGATTTCCAATAATTAATAATATATGATTTCCTTCCTTTCAAATCAAGGGGGTAACGTTGGCGTATCTAAATATATTTTGGGGTAAAAGGTAAAAAAAGTTCCCTGACCCCTGGTGTAGATGGTCTGACTCTCCTTATGCTTTGGGCTCCATGAGGCGGTTGAGTGTTGATGACTGAGCCCGTGAGCGCTCGTTCCAAATTGCATTTACTACATTAATGTCCATTTCAGTGCTAAAATGACAGATTGTGTTTCTACATGATTCCTTTTAAGCTTTTCCATTCTGTTTTGCTTTGTTTTTTGTTTTTGTTGCTTTGTTTATCACTTTGTTTATTTTGTAATCAACATACATGTCTGAAATGGTAAGCAATGTCTGCTCTGTTAATTTGATTTGTTTTCTTATATTTAATTTTTTTATACCAATAAAAATACTTGATTAAAAATATAAATGAATAGCTCCCTTTCTCTCAGTCCCTACAGCAAAGATGCTGAAACTCAGTACTCAAGAGCTACCAACAGTTCATGTTTTCAAGATTTCTTTAAACATGCACAGATGAGTTAATCTGTTTCTCTGGGTCACTGATTATCCCACCTGTTTCTAGAGACAGAAATCCTGAAAACATGACCTGTTGGAAGCTCTTGAGGACTGGGTTTAAGCACCTCTGTCCTACAGCATCATTTCCTGTTTTGGCTTTTCTGTCCAGGCGGCTATTTGCCGGTGCAGTCAGCCTTTATCCGGGTTCAGTGCGAGATGTCTGGAGGATGAGCACATGCTGCAGGCTGTCAGTAAAGCCAATCCCGTGTGTCACTCCATGTATGTCATGGATACTAGGCCTAAGGTAGGTACATGCCTCCTCCACTGTTATAGTGACATGTCTAGTGATGCGTTGTGGCAGCGATTATCATTAATGGTGAACTCTACCAACATTGACATGATTGTTCTCATACTGTCTTGTCTACTTCATAAGATGATTCTGGTGGAAGTAAATCCACATTGAAATGTTTCCATTCACTGTAATACAGCTGTTTGTTAGTAGTATATTAGAACGGAACTGATCTAATTTTTTTTTTTGTGTAATATTTAAGAACACAATTTAAGAACACAATTTATTCAAACACAAAAGTTACACTTTAGAATTCAGTTCTGATGCTTCTACATATTTTGTCGCTGTAGGATTTTTATCAAAGACTAATGTAGATTTATCTAAAGGTTCTAAAAATCAGAAGTGGAGATGTTGCCTATAGCAACCAATCAGATTCTAGCTATCATTTTCTTGTTCTAGTGAAATGATCGCTATGGCCAACACCTCCATTGTTTCCTTTTTAGAAAGTTTCCTACCTCTAAATCTCCTCCTGGATAGAAATAGTGAGGGTGACACCTGTAGTTTATAAAAAAAAAAATAATACAATTGCAAACCATCAACTTACAAAAATACTAAAGAGGAGCTTCATAATACGCTGTTATATATAATAAAAAGAAATAGATTTCACATTTTAATTATATCTACACCACATAGTGATAATGTGCCGGGACAGATTAACATAAAGCTAGTTTGTTTTGTAAAATTCTGCTTCAAATTGTATTTTTATTTTCTAGCTGAATGCTA
The DNA here is from genome assembly GCF_038048845.1 of Mixophyes fleayi. Lineage (NCBI taxonomy): Eukaryota > Metazoa > Chordata > Amphibia > Anura > Limnodynastidae > Mixophyes > Mixophyes fleayi. The sequence goes on along the minus strand of NC_134403.1, from coordinate 46,661,549 downwards.
TGGCTAACAGAGCCGCAGGAAAGGGCTACGAGAATGCAGATAATTACTCCAACATTAAATTTCAGTTTGTTGGAATTGAGAATATTCATGTAATGAGGTCAAGTCTTCAGAAGCTCCTGGAAGGTACGTGACACGCCTCAGAAGTTTTTACATCTACTCACTATTTCGCACTTATTCTTGTACTGTGATCAGAATTTCTTATGGATATTTGCTGGCCCATTAATCACTGCAGGTATAAAAACTGCCTCTAAAAACTGTCTGTGAAACCCTTATTTAGCAAATGGTGCAAAATGTTAATTCCAGAAGAAATAAGAAAGCAGAAAAATTGGTTCACTGAAATAATTAAATAAAAAACTAATTTTTAAATAGAGTGTAGGTTTCTTACTAACAAAGGGCAGATGTACAAATACCCCTAGCATCCAAAATTGAGATAGCTTTAAGGTATCAAGTGCAAGTTAGTATTTGAAAGAATATCTCTGGTTTCTGTTTTGTTACTGCATATTTGCACTTTGTTGGTAATAACACTCAATGGAGGGAATTCAATTCCCCCCGAAGTACTGCCGCGTTAAAGATATTACCGTAATATTAACCATAATAACGGTAATTACGCGCACTATTACCAGAATAACGGTAATAATGCGCAGGCCGTGTTAATTTTAACAGTAACGCAGCCAATTGAATACCCCCCAATGTCTTCAGTGACAATTCTGCACTCTGTAAACATTAAGGATTAGTAAATATTTTTATAGAATTTCCTGTATGTTGTGTTTTATCCAGCAGAGGGCAGCATATAGCTCTTGATGTACATTGTAGCGTTTATTATCTGTGCTAATAACATAATTTTTATTATTATTGATTTGTAAGGTGCCGCGGTGCTCTTCAGATAGAAGGAAATTTTGTAGCCACCTAATTAATTTTTTTTTATTTTTTTTATTTTTTTTCAGGAAAAGTAAATAATTTTTATTTCATTTTGTTTTAGTATAACATTGTAATAAATGTATATTTGTTTTCTGGGCAATATTTATGGGAAAACAATCTAAAATGGAAACAAAGTACACGTTTCAGTGGTTCTTCACATTGTTACTTTCAAGTAACAAAGATAATATTAATATTTTATTCTTATTAACGGGAAAAAAAAAATTGTGAGGCACCATGTATTGAGAAGGGAGGGTCTAAGGGACCCTTTTCACATTACCATGTTTATATGTAACTAATATGTAAGGATAATGTCACACTAGCCATTTTTCTGCAGCGATTAAGTCAATAAAAATCATTGCAAATAATATTCCCATGGACATCTATTAAATGTTATTAGAGGACATCACACTGGGGGATTTCCTTTAACGACCAGCTGGCATTTCCCACTTTAACCAGGTACATACAATGGAGATTGCAGCTCTGTTGAAATGAGTGGTATCTGAGTGATCTGCCACACACGGCGCCTTCACAGCGGTCAAGCAGCCATTGTAGCGACTTATTTCTCAACAAGTTGAACCTCAAAATCACCAGAAAAACTCTCCAATATTACAAATACATAAAATGTGCAAAATTTACAAACCTAAAAATTATCTTTGCATCATAATTCTGTAATTCAAATCAGTTTATGGATACCCGGTTGAGTTCCGAAAACAAAGGCTTCCAATGCAGTGAAATATAACTGTACATATTATAACCGTATAACTGAAATATAACTGTGTTTTCCTCAGTGTACATTAGAAAAGTCTGTCTCATTCTTTGTCATGAAAATATAGATAGTGGGGCCGATTCAATAAGCAGCGAGATTCTGTAGTAAGCCTGTGGCTGAGTTTCTGCATGAATAACACAATTACGTTAATGAAAACGTGGCTCGTTTTATCCGGACCTCAGGGAAGATTATCACCTATTAAAATGTGCGGTAACCTGGCCCCAGTGACTCTGGGGAGGTTCTTCAATAAATAATTGCTCAAAAATTGTACAGCAGATTTAACTTGTATGAGTGGATGGGTGAAAGACCACAGCTGTAAAATCACAGTGTGACACTAAGGGGGCGATTCAGTTGCCAGCGATGATGCACTGACATCTCCGCTATGTCTGCTGCGCACGTTACCGGCCATTACGGTAGGAATCTCTGCTCGTTTTTCTGCCCACCTCTACAGGGTGCAGCAACAAATGAGCGGCGATTCCTGTAAAATCTCCGATGCAAGGTGTTTCCGTGGGCGTTCCCGAAAAACCTCGCCCAATTGAATCTCCCCCTAAGTGAACACAACCTCTCTATAACACAACCTCTCTCTAACCTATATTATTGTTGGTCACCACACCACCAAGCAAGCCCCTGGTGACTACATTGTGACATCACCAAAGTCGCCATCTACTGGCCGCCATTGCCAGCTGCGGTAAATATATGTTGAGATAGAGATATAGAGCCTCAGCCGTCTTATATATTCTGTGGCTGAGCCAATTATAGTTTGTTTTCCAATGCTAGCAGGATTCTGGCAGACATGTCTTTATTTGACAGATGTCACTGTGAAAGCAACGATACTTGTGGGCTCAGCGATGGTCCTGAAAACACAGCTTCACTTCTCTGGAGACTAGTGCTTGGTTTATTGGTCATCATGAATATTGGTCCTAGTGACTTTACAAGCTGCCTTCTCATAAATCAGGGTTCAGCCCACAAAGGCCGGTGTCCAATGTTTTTATAGGGGGTCCCAAGACCACCATTAAGTGACTTAACTTGTTTATTTACCAGAAGTATTATAAACATTGGTTTAGCCCTCAGAATGGCTGGCGTCACTGTTGGTGTGTGACAGGCAGAATATAAATATGTGTTCAGAATCTCTCATTGGTGGCTTAATGTTCTGTGGCAGCTGCTGTGATATCAAAACACATGATGGTGACCAAACTATTCCCTGTTCTGATCTTCCACTCACACAAGTCACCAAAGACGACTTCTGCTTTGGCTCCCTAAAATTCTTGTATGGTTTTCATATCCAGTACTTACTAAATCCTCACTAGCTGTATTATAATATTTATGTCCGTAATCAATGAAAATGTTTTGTTTTTGCTCTCTTTCAGTCTGTGGGTCAAAAAACTTATCAGTAAATGACTTTCTCAGTGGATTAGAAAACTGTGGATGGCTTCGCCACATCAAAGCGGTGTTGGATGCTTCAGTCTGCTTAGCTAAGGTACTGGAAGTCCTTACTCCTATACATATTGTTGTACAGTGCTCATTATGTATCTGTCGTTGCCCTTTCAATACCTGTTCTCTGCCAGTGGCTCCTAACTAGGGGTGCACAATCTGGTTTTGGTCTGAGGGGCACATTGGTAGATATTTCCTGCCAGGGGCTGCAACAAAATATTAACTTGCTTAAAATGTAAAATATATAAAATGTACTAGATCAGTGATGGGGAAACTACGGCCCGCAGGCCAGATCCGGCCCACTTAGAGGTTCTATACGGCCCGCCAATATTTAAAAAAATGTAAGTAAAATATGCATAAAATTATTAGGGGTACCCTATGTGTCAGAACCTTCATTTTTATGCCTTCCCAGCTATTTCCTCCATTACACTTCATCCTCCTTCCTAAAAGGACACTTCGTATGTCAATCACTCAAACACCTGCCCGCCCCCTAATGGCTGAAAGTCATGTGAGAAGAGATGGGCTGGGCTGGGCCATATACTAAGGCGGATTTCGATTGGCTGCTGTGTTGTCAGTTAGTGGCTCACCAGAAAGACGGATCTGCAACAAGCTGCTGAAATAAGTGCTGTGTCTGTACGATCGCTGCACTTATAGAGGTAACACTGCTATATAACACCCTCCCGTCCCATTCAAAACATTTGTATTCTATATTTCGATATTTGAGTTTTTTAATAAATTATATTGGCGCGCCAAAAGTTTTTCTTTTTTATTTGGCCCGTTCCTGAAAAAGTTTGCCCATCACTGGTCTAGAGGAACAATGGAACTTCTTTGCAGTTATGTCATATCTCTCAGCATTTCAAAAGTCCCTGTAGGGGGCGTGGACATGTCACATAGGGGGCGTACCCAGCTCTTCGGAAGCAGTAGATCCCTCTCCCCCAATCTTTTCCTTGGCTAGCTGATGCTGTGCCCTCCACGACGTGGGTAGGAGCCACACATCTTGAGCTGTAGTCTCCCTCCAGCCCAGTGAGTGTGCCACTTCTGTGAGGGTCCAGACTTCCTCCAACATCCTTAGAAACACAGCGGTTCTTGCCTCTAACAACAGAAGTGCGTCAGGTTTACACCGTGTAGCTTTCCAACTTTGTTGCAATTCCAATTTGCTATTGACTACCCTGGCGCTGCCTGCGTGTTACACAAGAGACTGTTCGATAGGATGGTGGGTCCCTGCAGCCACCACTGCACGTGCCTCTGTCTTCGTAAAGGAGTGAACAAGTAACAAAGGTGCCAATCTTTCTGTGGGCTGCAATGAATGACCTGGCAGGGCACATGAGGGCCACAGCTTGGGCATCTTTGCTCTAATCTTACTTATCTACAAGCCCAGGTCCTGTGTATATCGCAGGTGCTTGTTTTCTCTGTAGCTGTGGGAAGAATATATTTATGAAGACAGAAAATAATGGCTAGGTTTTACTGGAGGGCAAATAATGAGACTTTGACAAACTCCCACACACTAATGTTCCCCCAGCCCATTATTCCTCACACTGCTAGGCTGTACATTGTACACTACTAGCGCTGTGCTCACAGGAGCTGAATAAGCTTCCATACGCCTTATTAATCTAGCATCATTCTTACTGGTCTTATCTCTATGGTATCCAAATCATATAATCACGGTGGCTCAGTGGTTAGCACTTCTGCCGTAAAGCACTGGGGTCATGAGTTCGATTCCCGACCGTGGCCTTATCTGTGTGGAGTTTGTATGTTCTCCCAGTGTTAGCGTGGGTTTCCTCCGGGTGCTCTGGTTTCTCCCACACTCCAAAAACATACTGGTAGGTTAATTGGCTGCTATTAAATTGACCTTAGTCTCTGTCTGTGTGTGTATATGTCAGGGAATTTAGATTGTAAGCTCCTATGGGGCAGGGACTGATGTGAGTGAGTTTTCCATACAGCGCTGTGGAATTAGTGGCGCTATATAAATAGCTGATGATGATAAGAATGGATCTGCAAACTTAACTGGGTTATGTATATAAACAGTTCTTTCAGAGCAAATATACCCGTTATTGAAATTAATATGTATCGGATATTTTGTAACTGAAATCTATTTGAATAACAGAAAATTAAGCTAAAATGATATTCTGACATTTTCACTGGTCAGGATCTATGCCAAGCAGCTATTATGTTCTGTCGTTCCCTGTACTCCCTGTACATGTGACAGTCTTCTCTTTCACACAACTGGTCAGGAATCATCCTTTATTGTCCTGTGTTCTGTACTGCTCAGATACGTTACATACATGGCTGTACGTGTCTGTGGTAATCACATCATCAGTCTTCTAAGGAAAGATGCTGTTTATTACATCCTGTCATTATATTCAGGAGGGTCTGCTGTGATTTGTTTCTCTGTCTCACTGAACCTGTCAGCAGAGTTGAGGAGTTTATTTAATTTTAACCTATGGTAGGCGTGAGGCGTAATATCACATTTATTGTGCGAGCTGCTATTTTTTGGTTTCCTATAAATTTCAAAATATTTTAAAACACCCTCCCAGACAAGCCTTTCCCCCAGTAGTACAAGGCTGTGAGTTTCTCATTCCTAACTGCTACATAAAGTACACTAAAGGCTTGTTCCTTATTTTAAAATAAAGTTAAATTAGCCATTTGTCATATTTACCCAATAAACCACTGCCCTGATTTAATCAATCCTCCAACCATAGGAAACTATTGTCCCATAAATACAGCTCTGTTCAGACATCGCGTCCTCTGAGTGGGCTGCGCGTCCCCAGAGTGGGCTGCGCGTCCCCAGAGTGGGCTGCGCGTCCCCAGAGTGGGCTGCGCGTCCCCAGAGTGGGCTGCGCGTCCCCAGAGTGGGCTGCGCGTCCTCTGAGTGGGCTGCGCGTCCCCAGAGTGGGCTGCGCGTCCCCAGAGTGGGCTCCGCGTCTTCTGATAGGAACCGCAGCCCTGCAGTAATTATTCACGCACCACTCAGATCTGCGTTCTGTGCGGTGTAAGGGTGAAGATCTTCAGTCCTGTGCTGCATGGTGTGTCTTCCAGTCCTTACTGCTATTATCATCATCATCATTTATTTGTATAGCACCAGCAGATTCCGTAGCGCTTTACTATTATAATCCGCCTTTTAAACGGTAGCAGTTTTTATTGTTACTTTGTAGAAAAATCTGCTCATTATTTACCCTGAGTTTTGTCATCTGGCAGAGCAATGAGACACATTTTACTAATAATGTTTCTCTGTACAAGTAAGCTTAGTAATTGTTGCAGAACATCAACAATAACTGGCTGTCCTTAAGAAATGATCATGTTGTGACAAAATCCAGAATGTGTGCAAGTCACTTCTCTGGTGAGCCTGTATACGGCTGTCACCTGAGTAATACAGAGAGCTCAGACTATAAGTGTCAGGTGCGATGAGGCAGGTAGAATGTCCAGGGATTTGCTGAGCTGTTTAGTATGCGATTCAGGTTCCTAATACAGAGAGGGAATGTGATGCCTGTTCACTGGTGTCAGTAGGGGCTGCGTTTATCCCTGCCTGGAATTAAAATTAGGGAAATAAACAGAGAGCATTCCCCTACCCCCTTCTAATTAGCTTGTACTTCAACTAATCGTAACAGGAACTTAAACTGAGAGAAGCAAAACGTTTTCTTAAAGGAGAACAGGCATCAAAATAGAACGTGTGTATGTGCTGTGAATGTAATGGTTTAACTTTGCACCGTTATTGTTCAGCAATGTTGCTAAGCGATCATGGTAAAGTAACAAATATAAACAAATTCATTTTATAATGAAATATATTGCAATGTTCAGTTAAAATATGTATAGGATTCGATCCTTGTCTCGATTTGTTATCACTGTTAAAGTCATTCCCTCCCATGTTTGTTAGCGACTCCGTTTATGTAACACGTTTTGAAAGCCATGTACATTAATAACGTAAAACAATACTTAACGTTATTGATCAGTGGTAGAATTTCCTTTAATGTATCACACTAACGACCACTCATTCTTAATGGTTAAGATGTGTTGCTAGTTTCGTTCTGCTATTTAAAATTTCCATCATTATTCATTTTGTTTTGTGTTTTAAAAACTTGCCGCAGATACCATTGCACTCTAGAGAAGGGTTTCTCAAACCCAGCCTTCAGGGAGCCCTAACAGTGCAGGTTTTCCATATATCCTGGTTGTAGCACAGGTGTATTCATTTCAGACTGATACATTGTAGAAGATCCACAGGTGGTATAATTATTGTCACTTTGAAAACATGCACTGTTAGGGCTCCCTGAGGACCGGGTTTGGGAAAAACCTGCTCTAGGTGAATCTGTATCAGCAAGAGCAGACATTGTGGGGGGAATTCAATTGGCCGCGTTACTCTAAAAAGTAAAGTGGCCTGCGCACTATTACGGTATTAATGCACTTAAATAATGTTATTACGGCAGATTCAATGCCGGCTTTTTGCTTGCAGCACCCTGAGCTGCGAGCAGAAAGCCAGGTTAAGTTTACCGTAATAACGGTAATAGGTTTAACGCTGTCTTATAGAATTTGACACTATGGCGTATATTTACTAAATTGCGGGTTTGAAAAAGTGGAGATGTTGCCTATAGCAACCAATCAGATTCTAGCTGTCATTTTGTAGAATGTACTAAATAAATAATTAGAATCTGATTGGTTGCTATAGGCAACATCTCCACTTTTTCTAACCCGCAGTTTAGTAAATATACTCCTAGGAGTATTATAAAAATAAAAAACCCAATAACCATAAAATGCATTATCTAAAAAATGAGTCAGTCTCTCTGGTTTTTGGGGCAGGATGGCTCCTGGGGAGTCAAGCAACAATTGAAATCCGATAAATGTCTCCCTACGTAATGAATGTTATGTCTTTATTTACTTAGGCTATATACGAGGAGAACACTAGTGTTTTAGTGCATTGTTCTGACGGCTGGGACCGGACGTCACAAGTCTGTTCCCTGGGATCCCTACTCCTTGACCCTTTTTACAGAACCATCAAAGGATTCATGGTGAGTCCAGCTACTGCTGTATTTTCACAAGGAGTTAAAAAGTATAAAATTGCTTAGGTAGACGTGACTCGGTAGTCACTAAAACACCTATGTAGGTAACGTTAAGGTGGGTTCTAGGTGTCTCCAGCTGCTGCATTACCGCAGATGAGTCTATCCATTCTCCCAGTGTGGAATAAGCAAACCATTGCAGACATTATCTCAAGGTGAGATAAATATGGCCTGTAAAGTTATTATGTTTATTGGACATTTATGTGTATGTGTATATATTATATGCATGATTTTCATATACAGAGAGTGCAAAGTGGAGAATTGCTCTTATGAAAAGTACATTTTACTGCTTGGACTAGTCACCCCTCCACTTCTCTCATACACCCATCCTGTGTAGTGATCGTGAAGCACTGACTTGTAGCTGCGATCCATCTCTCAGCCAATGATGACACAGAGGATCACCAGATCATCGGCAGCTGCAGTGTGCCTCCTCTGCCTTCCAATGCTCCATGAATTGTTCGCCAAAAATGTTTCACTTTTTTCCCTACAGGTTTTAATTGAGAAAGACTGGATATCATTTGGCCATAAATTTTCAGACAGGTAAATATTTTCAGCAGATTGACCAGTAAAATGCTCTGACGAATACAGTTTTGCCAACATCTAGGCTTCCATAGATTCATTTCATCAGAAGTTGGGCCATGATTGTTTACCTGCTGCTAGGCTCATCTGCCTTAGAATTGTACATATGCTTAACCCAGTCCTTCAATCAGATGTTCCAAATGTTAGACCCAGTTTACTACATGATTTTCCTGCTGTTAGTTCCGATATCCCACCGGATATTTCAAGGAGCTAGTTGCAGTTTTCCAAAGATGTTTCCAATCGCTAAGAACAGTTTACAGTCAAGGACCTCGTCTCAGGTGGCGCAGTCCTAGGGTGGCAGAGACGTGGTTCTTGCCTCACTACGTGGTTCTCACCTAAGACACCACTCCCTCCCCACCTTTGTAATCACTCTGGTCTCCTGCCGCTCTGCAGTAATTGATAGCGGAAGACTTGCAGGTTGGCACAAGTCTCCTGCGCCCCTGTAGTCACTGTAACATGGGGACTGACAGCATTCGAGAGCAAGGACAGGACATGCAGATAAAGTATTCTCAATCTCCTGCTCATCCCACCCTGTCCGTCGCTCCTACAGTAAGTGCCAGTGACCGGAGCAGCAGGGCGTGAGAAGGGTGGGCAGTGTGGGAGGGTCAGAACACTCCTGCTTACAGTGCCATTGGATTATAAAATGTGCAGTCCCTCTTTACCACAGAAGTTCCAGTGACTGGTCTTAGGCTTTTCCCAGCAGCCAGGCCCAGTGTACCTTCTCATTTTCCTGCAACTCGGCCTAGGCCAGTGATGGCTAACCTGTGACACTCCAGGTGTTGTGAAACTACAAGCCCCAGCATGCTTTGCCAGCTACCAGCTAGTTATCTACTGGCAAAGCATGCTGGGGCTTGTAGTTTCACAACACCTGGAGTGTCACAGGTTAGCCATCACTGGCCTAGGCTAACAATGGATTTACAGACCCAGTCTACCCCAACCAGTTTTAATAGCAATGGCTATTGCAACGGATAAAACATCTGCAAACGCAGGGCTCGTTAACGTTTATTAAAAGAGAACTCCAGCCAAACCCGTATGAGCTGGAGGCATTCACAGCGTATATCGGTGCTTGTGTGACAGGAAGTGTAAGCATAACCAATGTGACCGATGTCTGATGAACAGGAGCTGCCCTGTATCCAGAATAATGCCTCCATTATCCATGTACAGACAAAAGCTTGTTCATTCCTAACCTTTTATATACATGTATATATATCATCATCATCACCACCATTTATTTATATAGCGCCACTAATTCCGCAGCGCTGTACTCACTCACATCAGTCCCTGCCCCATTGGAGCTTACAGTCTATCAGTATGTTTTTGGAGTGTGGGAGAAAACCGGAGCACCCGGAGGAAACCCACGCAAACACATACAAACTCCACACAGATAAGGCCACGGTCGGGAATTGAACTCATGACCCCAGTGCTGTAAAGCAGAAGTGCTAACCTCTTAGCCACCATGCTGCCCCATATGATTCTAACACATCTGAAGTAGTCTGTATTGGGTTAAATATGATGTTATATTTAGTATGTTCTGGGAAGGATTAACATGCTCGTGCTATTCATTTTCGTTTGAAATTATTATTTCTCAATTATCTTACTTTTAAATCTAATTTTGTTTTGTGTTGTTACTATAGTTTTTTCAGACAAATTAATAGTAACTCTGTTTGGTGTTAGGTGTGGACAGTTAGACAGTGACTCCAAGGAGATCTCTCCGGTCTTCACACAGTTCCTGGAGTGTGTCTGGAATCTGACAGAACAGTTCCCCAGAGCTTTCCAGTACAACGATGCATTTCTGCTTCAGATACACGAGCATGTGCATTCCTGTCAGTTTGGAAACTTTGTAGGGAACTGCGAAAAGCAGCGAGAAGAGTTAAGGTAAATGGTGGATTTTGGGGCAAGAGGGGAGAGGGAGGTGGTTCTGGTCTATTCCATTTATCTACCTTTAAATACCCTATACTGCCTTATTCACAGCACTGTCACTGATAAATATCATCAAGCACAGAACTGAATACAAATGCAAGGATCACAATAATAATGATACAGATTAATTTCTATTTAAATATTATTGAACATTTTAATCATATTATTATTACCGTATTTCCCCATGTATAAGACGCACATTTTTCCTAATAATTTTGGGTCTAAAACCTTGGTGCGTCTTATACAAGGGTAGTGGGGATGCAGGGAAGGGGGGGGGCAGCGTTACAGGGGCACCGGGGGGAGGGGGGGGGGATCGAGGGGGAGCGGGGCAGCGTTCCAGTGGCAGCAGGGGGGGGATCCAGGAGGAGGGGGACAGGCAGAGAGTGGCAGCGGGGACAGGCAGCGGGGCTGCCCGGCTGCTCTGATCACAATCAGAGCAGTCGGCCATTACACTCTCCCTGCCTTTTTTGACAGCTACCGTAATATTTTTTTTTTAAAATTTCGGGGCCAAAATTAAGGTGCGTCTTTTACATGGGAGCGCCTTATACATGGGGAAATACAGTAGTCTAGAAAAATGTGGTTGTGAATACATTTAATTGGTTAGATTTTTGGTGCTTTCATTTTTTCGCATGATGCGGTTTGCGGAGATCTTGTAGTCATAGAATGAATCTGCTGATTAACAGCTATAGCAAAATTGACATTAGCAGGCTACACAAAGGGTGCTTCTCAACTTACTAAAAGAGAAGGGTCTCATAACAAATCAAATCCATTTTTCTAATTAAATAAACTGAAACGTTAAAGTGCCTTCATCATCTACACAGAGAGAAATATGGCGATTTGTTGGGTGAAATCATCATCAGCATCAGTTTTCATTAGTAATTTGTTCAGCCACAGAAAGGCCTAATTCCTATGTGTGTAGATGAAGTGCCTCCCAGTACATTGGTGAGCTGGATTCTTGAGTTTAGTCCACTGAATGATAGCTTCATTATGTGTAAGAAAGAGAAGACCTGGGTCAAAGATGGCAGAATTGCAGGAGTGGTAGCTTGGCCACTGTTTTATTATTCTTCAACATAGTTTTGTTTTTTTGTTGTTTGTTTGTTTTTTTACATATGTCTGCAGGCAAAAAGTATATATTAAAAAATATAAAAATCAATGATCGCTTTTTATTTATAGTAGTATACATTTGCAAGTTCTATGTATTTCCTGTATGATGTGAAGGCATGATGCTCCGAACATAGTTGTGCAAGAGTTGGCACCACTGACGGCTCCACCTGAAAAAGCAGGGAAGTGTCAGAGGGGTTTTAGAACAGCCATATTGTGACCAGGAAACCGCTGTATACCCGAGTGTGGATACGCTTAGTCAGCTTTACATTACATTGAATGTCAACACGCTGCATGCACCCTGTTGAAAGTGCATTGGCTATACTCTCTTTAGAATGCTCCATTTCCCTGGTCAGAAATTCTCAGCATTCTAACACACCCACCTGACACTACAATGTGGTTTATAACCAGTGATGACCTCAAATTATATTAATAAAGATAATAACTTATTAAGGGATTTTGCTAAATTATTCTCCCCATTAACCATATTTCCGACCGCAGTGTAGCTAAAATTGTCCACATTTCCCCTAAAAAAGGGACAACTGAAGCCTGGGTATTTGTAGACAGACATATACCAAAATATGAACTCCTGGTCCATTGGTAATAGCTACAGCGTAGTTTTTCATTTATTACAGTACATAGTTTCATTAATTTGTCTGTGGTAGTTTTCTAATCCGTACAATTACAGCTTGATAATTAGGCTAGTGGCAGCAATTAGTTCTAACATTCTTCATTTCTGTACGAAAAAGTGACTGTTTTGCTGTGTTTAGACAGATTAATGCTCCGTCAATTTGTGATTTGGTAATCGTCACTAATTGGGTCAATGTGGTAAAATAATGCATTTCTGGATGGATTAAGCAAAAGTCTCAGATTAAGGTCACCATAGCCTGGGGAACACAAGCCTACTTTTTTGCCTAATTAGACAATTATGGGAAAATGAAAGCATCGCCTCTTGTCATATTCTGTGAATTTAAAGAACATTACTATTGCATAAATGACAAAATCAGGGTTAGGGTTAATTTCTTACATAAAATCTTGGGTCTAAAATACACCCGTACAAACAATGGAAACAGCCATATTGTCAGCTAAATCAAGCAGCCATTTTATGGGCTGAATTTACTAGCAAATAGTGATATCACTAAGGCACACGGAGGCAGCCATTTTCTAGAGCTGTGCCAATATTTATAAGAACGCAGTCAATCCAGTAACTAGAACCAGTGATGTAACGGGCATAAGATACTGGGAAAAGCCAAGAAGTGATCTTGTTTAATCCATCATAGCCAAGTGGATTGTACTCGCACACAACTGAATGACTCATAAGGGTGAGGTTAGGCAGAGCTGTCCTGCTTTGCCAGCCGCGGCAGAGCTGCCCAGCAGTGTCAGGGATGTGCTGCTAGCATCTAATAGGTCGCTGCTCCAGGCCAATTAGAGCCCTGCGGCCCATGCCAAATGATGTGGATACTACTGGCCGCTGCTGACTCCCCCCCCCCCCCCCCTGCAGCCCCATAGACCTCAGTAATACTAAAGTCCCAAGAGAAAAGGGCACAAATCTAATCAAGCAGTAGAACAGCAAAAGGGAGGGAACGCAGTGTCCCCCAGATGGACTCGGAGAAAGAGATTTAACGTAAGTACAAAAATCCTCTTTTCTCCAACATCCACTCTGGGGGTCACTGCTACCATGGGGACCTTCTAAAGTAGCCCCCTAAGGGAGGGAATGATCTGGTGTACCAGTCCGTAAAACACTTCGGCCAAAACTGGCATCCAAAGACGCAAAAATGTTGAACTGGTAAAACCGTGTAAAGGTATGGACAGAGGACCAGGTAGCCGCCCTACACAGTTGATCTGCAGAAGCCCCCGTGACGAGCAGCCCAGGACGCCCCCATTGCACGGGTAGAGTGCGCCGAGAGAACCCGAGGCACAGCCCGATTCATACTCACATAGGCGTGCTTAATAACAGACCTAATCCAATGAGCAGTAGTTTGCTTGGGGGCTGGACACTCTCTCTTAGAGGAATTGTACAGCACAAAAAGAGAGTCAGTCCTCCGACAAGCAGAAATTCTTTCCACATAAACCTTCAAGGCTCTGACCATGTCCAGACTAACAGAAGAAGAAGTAGGCCCAGAAGAGGGCACCCCTTCCCAAAAGGCCAGAAGCACTATCACCTGGTTTATATGGAACCTGAAACCAGCTTTGGCAAAAAGGAAGGTACGGTCCTGAAGACCGTTCTATCCTCATGAAATACTAAATAAGGAACTCTACAGGACAAGGCCCCTAGTTCTGAACTCTTCTTGCAGAAGCAATGGCCAACAGAAATACCATTTTCCAAGTCAGAAATCTGAGGTCAGCCGACTCCAGAGATTCGAAAGGAGGCCGCTGAAGGACATTAAGAACCAGGTTAAAATCCCACAGAGCCAACGGAGGAACATGGGGAGGCTGAACATGCAGCACTACAAGAAGAAAAGTACAAACATCAGGCAGGGAACCTAATTGGCGTTGGAAGAAAATAGAAAGTGCCGAAACTTGAACCTTCAGGGAACTTAACCTAAGACCTGTCTCTAACCCATCTTGAAAAAAAGCTAGAAAATGAGCTAGCTGAAAGATGCCGGATTATGTAGTTGTTGAGACATACAAAATAATTTCAATATATCCCCTATGGCGTACTTAGCTGACACTAGGAGGAATTGAGGGGAGAAGCCAGCAGCAGAAGTACTCTCTGAGGTGCTCCTGTAGTCCGACTGCGATGAGAGGAAAAGGCGTGAATATCTCCCACTTCGTAGCATACCACTGACAGCCAGAGAGTCTCACACTTACTCCCTGCTGTCCGATGCTACACACACACACACACACACACACACAGAAGAGAGTCTCTATGAACACATGCTGCCACACTACTTTGTTAATTCCTGTACCGCTGCCCTATGGCGTACTTAGCTGACACTAGGAGGAATTGAGGGGAGAAGCCAGCAGCAGAAGTACTCTCTGAGGTGCTCCTGTAGTCTGACTGCGATGAGAGGAAAAGGCGTGAATATCTCCCACTTCGTAGCATACCACTGACAGCCAGAGAGTCTCACACTTACTCCCTGCTGTCCGATGCTTCACACACACACACACACACACAGAAGAGAGTCTCTATGAACACATGCTGCCACACTACTTTGTTAATTCCTGTACCGCTGCCCACTCGGTAATATCTCCCGCTCCTACAGCGTATCATCGGGCTCTGAGAGATTGAGAGATCCAAGGCGGGGGACTTGGTATCTCCCAATATGGCAGGTCCTCAAACGAAGTGTGGCGCTCTCTGCCCGTGGCAGCGCCGGACCCGTTGTGACAGTGGCATAGCGCTGTCACTGCCCGCGGTACTAGTAAATTCCTCTTGTTCTTTATCCTTTTTTTTTTTTTCTTTTTTTTTTAAACAAAAAAAAAAAACATTGTTCCATTAAAGACCTAAGAGGAAAAATGTTAGCAAATACTTATCCCCACCTAACACTCGCTAAAATAAGAACTAAACAATAATAAAATCTAATCTGAACAGCAAGTTCTGCCGGGCAGTACTAAACACAGCCCAACTGCTTGGGCACTTAAACAAAACTGAGGTCTATGGGGTTGCAGAGGGGAGGAGTCAGCAGCAAGTTTAGTTGTTAACTATTTAAGTGCCAACTCCAAGTGCCCTCAGACAACCCCATGGTAGCAGAGTCCCTCAGAGTGGATGATGGAGAAATATTAGTTTCCTTCCACTGGAGCCCGGACACTATTGATTTATTTCTAGTGTAACTGCCGTGTAATGCTCTTCAGAGAGAAATTTGCCCTGCACCAACAGTAATTATAAATCGATAAAACAGAAGAAAAATACATTAACTTGCCTTTTGAAACTGAGTGGAATTCTCCATTTAATATGAATTTCACTCCATCCCATCCATCCCCAGTAATAGTACTTTGGTGGGGGCTCACACAAATGTATGTTGTATTTAGCAGTAAATATTTCACACCACTCCTGCACCAGCTATCTTTAAATTGATCAGATGTGCAGTTTTGTCTTTTAAGTATATGGTATGCTTAGACTAGAACAACAGTGCTGAAATTTTCTCCCAATATGTTATCTAAAACGATTTTACCAACGGCTGATTAAAAAAAAAAATGTCCCGACCAGCATGCCAATATATGTGTACACATTATGCACGTTTTACAATATTCACCTTCAGATCTGTGCTCTTCATCTGTCATAACCATCGGCTGAAAAAATTGTGACTCTGTAAACTCTATGGAGATCCTGGACATGAATGCATACACACTGCAGAATTGGAATGAAATCGTTCCATTGCTAAACAAGATTTTCAAGTCCGTTTGAAAATCTTGATCAACGATTTCACGTGCTTTGGAGCGATAATCATAGTTCATTGTTTCAGGGTACACACTACTGTGATATCGGGCCAATTAGTTGTTTTATCGTCTGATTGACCCGATAATTGGCTGAAAACACTGTAGTGTGTACCTAGCTTTACTCCTCTAACAATTTGTTTTATTACTATGTAGTGTGTGATTAGTGGGGGTTATTTCAAGAAAGTGATCAGATGACTCTGTGACACTAATTAACCACAAGACTGTGGCAGCCTTGGTAGGCTGTGTTAGCCAGTGTCTATGTATTTAGCCAGTGTGTATTTATTCTAAAGCTAGGTACACACTACAGGTTTTTCACCCAAATTATAGTGCCAATCACACGATAAACTACTGTAAAGCCCGATATTGCATTAGTGTGTATGCTCCCACCATCATGTTTTAGATAAAAGATAAAAGGAAAAAACTCCTCTTGAATGGGGGTAAGGCAAATCTGGGGCGTTCATTCCCCAACTTGTAACATTCACCATGGGCGGCGGCAGAGGGTCCTCCCCCTCAATTCCCGGAGGGAAAGCTACCTGGTATTGTTTCATTTGATTTTATAACTGGACTAAAAATCACTATAAACCATGTTGGGTAAATGTATGCACTCATGAACAGCACTGTAGACAGACCGCCATAGACTGTACAGAGTCACAATCCTTATAGCAGATGGTTATGACAGCTGAAAAGCACAGATCTGAAGGTAAATCGTGTAAGTGTGTACACATGAATTGACTTTCAGTCGTTGTTGTAAAATCGTTAAAGATATTGCACTGTGAGAAATGTTCTGTAGTGTGTACCCAGCTTAAGTGTGGATTTGTACAAGTGTATAGACAAATTTATATAGCATAGTAAGAGTTACACAAGAAGGGAACAAGAGGGGAACATTCTACCTGGAAACACTGTTAGATGAGGACAACATTTAACAATCACCTGTGAGTCCATTTATCCTTCACCTCATGCACCTGCCTTGTGCACGGCCTGGACACTCTCTGCTCATCTGTTTCTCACCTTGATTCTTACAGCTGCAGTTTTATTATGACTTGTTAGTTTCACTTATGCTGTTGCTTCTACTCCCACCTTCAAAGCACACTTGCTGCTCCACTTACTCTGACTCTCTAACTGGTTACCAGCTCCCCTTTCTCCACTGATCATACAAGGCCTCCTTAGTCTATCTTCCATTTTATTTAATGTTAAATAGGCCCTCTCCACTCCTGCCAAATGCCACTGTCAAATCTAACTGTCTTTTACTCACCCATACCTCATCTCCACTTCCTAACTACTTTCCATTCCCTTGCTGACACTATTACCTCTTCACTTCCACTTTTCTCTCGTGCTACCTCTGTAGTCTCTCCCCCTTCACTCACTTTTTTGTTTATCTAACTGTGTTCCCATTACCTTCCCTTCACTGCTCTTCTCTCTGCTTCTATTTCTACCTACACCTTAAGGAAATCTATTCCCTCACATCACTCCTTCCTTCTCCTGCATCTCGTTCTCCCATCCATGCCACCCAAATCAGCCCCATCTTCACTACTTTCCCACCTGATGCTCCCCTTCCTCCCTGGCCTGGCCCACTGACAGGTCCTCTCCTAGTTCTGTTTCTTGTCCAATTCCAACCCTCTTTCCCTATCACGCCCCTCACTTAAAATCATACACATCCATGCAGTCCCGCAACCTCAACAACCTCATCTACCTCTCTGCTCTTCCCTCTCTTCCTCTATCCTGTGGTTGCTGGAATGCCAGGTTATTCTGTAACAAATTGGCTTCTATCCATGATCTGTCTATCTCTAGATCCTTCAACCCCTCTCATCTTCCCTAGCCCCTAAAATATATCTTACTAGGCATAAATTTTACACCATTGACCTATCACATTCTCCTCCTCCCTGGTCTCACTTCTCTACCACATAACCACTCTTTCTTGTCCCAATGAGACCATCTCCGTTCTGTAATCACACCCTTACCACTGCCCACTGTCGCCCCAGCTATTACCATCAAGCTTTGTCAGCTCAACCGTAGCACTCCAAACTTATTGTTCTCTTCAAAAATGCTCCTGTAGTTCAGAACAGCTCTGGTGAAAGTCACACAAGCATGCTGACTTCCTTCACTTAAAGTTCATACTTGACTCATACAGTTCTGTCGTATCACTCTCTAAACAGCCCTACTTTAAAGGCTCTCATTTCCTCCCAATCCTTCAACTGCAGTCACCTTTTTGTCACCTTCAACTCCCTCCTATCCACTTCCCTACTCCCAGCTCTCTGCTATCGACTTTGCTACCCACTACACCACCAATATTGAGTCAATATGTCTTGATATCTCCTTCCATCAGTCCCTTTTTGCCCCTCCCTACCCGCTTTGTCCCCCCTCCCACCATCCTCTGTGGATGCTGTCTCCATTCCTTCCTCCCTTCACCCGCACTTCCTGACCCACCCTCCTTCTCTTCCTTCACTGCTGATAAAGTCAGAACCCTTCTCTCCTCAACCCACTCTACTTGCCCACATGACCCCCTCCCACCTCCTTTGCGCCCTCTCCCTTAAAGACTGCTCCCACCTTGCCCACCTCATCAACTTATCCCTCTCCTCTGGAACCTTCACCTCCTCCTTTAAACATGCTCTAATCTCCCCTATACCCAAAAATCCATCCGTTTACCTTGCCTGTCTAATTATCGCCTTATCTCCCTCCTTCCTTTTGCCTCCAAACTTTTTAAACGAGTTCTCTACAATCATCTCATCTATTTTGTCTATCCTCACTCACTCCTTGACCCACTCCAATCCAGTTTTTGCTCCCTCCACTCCACTGAAACTGCCCTCACTAAGGTCATTAATGACCTTCTCTCCACTAGATCCAAAGGACACTTCTCCCTTCTTATCCTTCTCGATCCCTCTGCTGCCTTAAGTACCGTCGACCACTCCCTACTGTTGCAAAATCTTAAATCTGTTGGCGTCTGTAACACTGTCCTCTCCTAGTTTTCTTCTTACATCACCAACCACTCCTTTTCAGTCTCTACACATGACTGCATATCCCCTACTCTTCCATTACCTGGTGGAGTTCCCCAAGGTTCCGTTCTTGGCCCCCTGCTTTTCTCCTTCTACACCTCCTCCCTTGGTGTCCTCATCTGCTCCTTCGGCCTCCAGATCCACCTCTTTGCTGATGGTACCCAAATCTATCTTTAATCACCTGTCCTCCCACCTTCCCTTATGTCCTCATGTCTCCTGCTGTCTCAAGGCCATCTCATTTTGGATGTCCCAGCACATTCTTACACTCAATATTTTCAAGACTGAACTAATCGTCCTCCCCCCCCCCCCCCCCCCCCCCCCCGCCCCTGCCAGGGCTCCCTCTCCTTCCCCCTCTCTCTTTCTATAAATAATACCCTTCATTCTTTCCCTCAAGTCCGATGCCTAGGGGTCATCATCAACTCCTCCTTCTCCTTTAAACCTCGTATTCTGTTTCTCTCAAAATCCTGAATATATCCAAGATATGCCCTTTCTCACCATGGAAGCCACCAAAACTCTTACTAATTCACTTCTAATCTCTTGCCTTGATTACTGTAATCTTCTAATATAGAAATGGAAGTTGCTTAGTCAATTTGTAGGCTATAGCAGGTGCGTGAAAGGGTGGGGTTATCCTAAAAGGAACAAACATACAGAGATCCCCAGCACACTGCTATAGCCAGCAACACATCGCTATTTCTACTGTAGATAAAAATGCAAAAGTCTCAGTTGCACACATTTGCAAATGTATGTTAAAGCCACCCGCCTCTCCACGGTGCTTTTGCTAATAGGGTGGTCCTAACTCTAAACAATGAGAGTCCCATATATTTGGGCTATACATATGTGTTTTTAAATTGAGAGCTAACTTACCAAAGAGGTACCCCAGAAGCCTCCAAATAGCAATCCAATGTCCGCACTCCCCCTCAGCTACTGACACCAACATGCCTCCTATGTTTGTTCCTTTTAGGATAACCCCACCCTTTCACGCACCTGCTATAGCCTATAAATTGATTGAGCAACTTCCATTTCTTTATTTTTCTGAGAGGCATGTTGGTGTCAGTAGCTGAGGGGGAGTGCTGACATTGGATTGCTATTTGGAGGCTTCTGGGGTACCTCTTTGGTAAGTTAGCTCTCAATTTAAAAACACATATGTATGGCCCAAATATATGGGACTCTCATTGTTTAGAGTTAGGACCCCACCCTATTAGCAAAAGCGCCGTGGAGAGGTGGGTGGCTTTAACATACATTTGCAAATGTGTGCAACTGAGACTTTTGCATTTTTATCTACAGTAGAAATAGCAGATCTGTTGCTGGCTATAGCAGTGTGCTGGGGATCTCTGTATGTAATCTCCTTCTCTCTGGCCTACCTGACTCTCACCTTACCGCTCTTCAATGCTGCTGCCCGTCTTATCTTTCTCTCCTGCCACACACACTGTCGTCCCTCTCTGTCAGTCACTACATTGACTTCCCGTGGCCTACAGAATTAAATCAGGTTAGCCTCTACTCACAAAAGGCTTCAAACGAGCCCTCATTTCTTTACTCAGTCTAGCAGCTCTCCTCCTAACGTCTTTGTCTCAGCTTTCACCCCCACTTCCCCAGTCGATACCACGCTATTGGTGTCTCTCCCTTTCCTTTAAGACGTAAGCTCTCATGAGCAAGGTCCTCTTTCCTTGTGTTCTCCTCCTACTATTCCATCACTCTCTGTACCTCTTGGCCAGCTTCCCCAGCCCTGTTTTTTATTCACTATGTCTGGCCTTTGTATTTTTTCTTCATGTATAATGTAAAGTGTAATAGATCACTGCTTTCTGTATATGTCATGTTCAGCACTGTGGACCTTTTGTGGTGCCTTATAAATATAAGATAATTACATATAGCCAGATCCTTTGCAGATCACTTTCAGTGCTGCTCAGCTCACTGTGTAGCAGATCCAACACAACGGTTCTAAGGCTTTCAGTTAGACCCACTGTGATGGATCCCCCCTGCTACGGAGAGATTTCAAACACCACTGAAGGTAAACCACAGATGCTCTGGCTATATGTAGGGCCAGGACCTTGTTAAATACACACAATAGTGGGTATATTGCATTCTAGCGAAATACTATTATTGGGAAATAAGAGGATTTAGTGAAATTCATATTTAAAGTGCAAAACCCCTTAAAATTAATTAGCCCGAATGTCCTTTTTTATACAGATTAAAAGAGAAGACGTATTCATTGTGGGCTCATCTTCTGAGCGAGCAGAGCAAGTATCAGAATCCCGTATTTGATCTAAACTCCTTAAAGACCCTTCCCATTCTGGAACCAAACACCATCCACTTCAACTTCAAGTAAGTCCATTTTTCTTCCATATAGTGCTTTCCACGTGGTCTTTACCTGGATGTTTTGTTTACTTCAGCATTGTCATTTGTGGACAGATTTTGGAGGAACATGTACCAACAGTTTGACTTGACACTGCACCCTAGACAGTCGGTTGCCAACCTACTTTTAAAGATGGCTGCTGAAAACGAAGGCTTGGAGGATGAACTGAAACAATTCCAGCTGGTAAGGGGGATTTATATTATTTATCTGGATTATTATTTTAAAGATGTACAATATGTATTTTTATTGATTTATTTTATTTTGAACTGCGGCTTAATTCACAGCCATTCTTTTTCTGTGGAAACAGTTGTACAGTCAGTGAAGGTGCGATTTATAGATAAACGTGAGTGGCTACTGGCTATCAGTTCTGTATGAACCAGGGATATCGCTAACTTCCTAGTGAACTGATAGTCTGCATTCTCAGTTAAGTAATGTCAAGGACTCCAAGTGGAGAAATACTGTTCCAGCCAGCAAATCACTGTCTCCACAGGAGCGCTTCCGTTGTCATCTTTCTAGTGAAGATAACCTTCCCAGTTTGTTTCCTTCTACAGAAAATCAGCAATCTTAAGAAGGAAGGAGACTATGCAGACAACCACTGTATCAGTTCCCCTACCACAGAGCCACCAAATCTCAAGGAGTCTCCCTGTTATAAGAAGGACCAAGCTCTTCACCCTCTGCAGGACCCCATTCGAACAATAGAGGGCAGCACCACAGAAGACAACCGTTATACTGACTACTCAGAGGAGGTGTCTAAAGCTGAGCCCTCCATTGTCAGCCTGGAATTTGGAGTTGCAAAAATGAGAGTTAGTTAAAAGTCGACAATACTGGAAGTGCCTTCGGTGTTTGTTAAAACCCTTCTAGCACATGGCTTATATCCTGTATATTACATAGCATAATGTTCGTTTACATGAAAGTGAGAGATTAGAGAACGTGCAGCCTGCGTTTGGCTTTTTGGCTACATGGAATGAAGGTAAAATCTTGTCAGCAGCTATTTTAAAGCCTTTAGGTTTAGACTGATTCTTTTAAGGACGTTAAATACATGATTGATATGTTAAGCAGGACTCATAAGTTGCTCAACATAGTAAAGTATTCTAACTCGTGAATATTACTTATTTAGGTATGGAAGTCAACAGTACTATAAATATAACACATTTAACCAGGTCCTCCTAGTTGAGTATATGAGCTTTTTTCCATCTACTGCTAATGCTGGAGTGTGCTTAACATGTCCCTATTACAGCGGATGTTTTATATCATAGTTATGTAGCTGTATTGTTACGCAACAGCCTGTAGTGTTCTAGGAAGGTCAGTTCATTTGGCTGTAAATTGCAGATTATTTCAACATATACGGAACACACAGATATCTCCTTAATGCATATCACAAACTCCTTTGTCTGTGTAATCCAAGAGCAGCCGACTTGGTCACATGGACCGCTAGTTATTTCTCCGTAAGGGTGAAGTATGGTAAGCCAGGTCTGCTAGCAATACCGTTTCTGAACTCCATTTGAAAACTTGTTAAAGGGAATCATTTGCACTACAAAACTTGAAACTCATTGGATGAGTGTGAGTGTTGCAGAGCGTTGTATGTAAATACTGTGCCATTTCATTTATTTTTTTTAAATTCATTAACCGTACGGAAAACTGTGGTGTAGATGTCTGACGCTTGTTTAACTAAAGATGCTGCTTTGTTTTGTTCACGTTTATTTCCAATTGTCCAAGGAGGCAGCAATATGTATGAATGACCTGGCTACAGATCTCCAGGGGAACATTGGTTTGCCAATACTGTCATTTTGAGGGTGTTTTTTTTTGTTTGTTTGTTTTTTTCTGTTTACAGCATCATCATTCCATATGGGGGATATAAACAATTAATTTTCCACCCCAAAAAATTATTGTATAAACGGTTTTTTGTTTTTTTGTAATGCATTAGTAAATCACATCTGCATCAGGATGTGTGTGTGATATATTGATCCACTGCATGTAATATGATGGTTGTCCGGAACCAACAAACGGCCAAATCAGTTCAATGTGGCTGAGATCAATTCCGTGAGTGATTTGTCATTGAGCTGTGGAGTCAGCACTTTACATGGACAGACTAAGGACCATTTACATATTCCTGGATTCATTCAACAGTAACATGGTTATTCTGAATTTTAGCTGGCTGTTTAAGTGACAAATCTCCATTCTAACCACATTTGTGTGTTGTTTTCATTGGAAAATAGATTTTCCCATTGAAGATAGATTATACATGTTTTCATCTGTTTTTAAGTTTTTATTTATTTTTCCATAAGATTAAAAGTACATGTTTACAGTCTGCATTATAATGAAAATGTACCTGATGCTTTCCTTCACTACCAAAAAAAGCCAAAATAATTGCTATCAACGCCAGAGCTAACTACCGCAGCATATGCTGGCTGAATAACATTAGCAATAGGGGAGGGAGAAAATGGCTGATGCACAGTCTGACAGCAACATGGCAAGGAAAATGTACCATGGTGACATGCAGTCATTTAACAGTGCTTTAATGAAGGAAGGACATGATTATTATTTCTTTTATTTTGCATTTCAGTGATTTTGTTTGTTTTTGTCCCTGTTGTTTACCCACAGCGGAGGCAGCCATTTTGTAAGGTGACACAATAGTCATGAGAAATACAACCTATCAATTCACTGAGAAAATGGCTGCCTCCAGTTTGTGTAGAGGTGACTGATTCACTTTAACACTGCATATTCCAATAATGGGAATACATTTATTTTGGTACATTGTACCTCACGCTTACAGGACATTCAACAGTACATTTACGTTCTATTAATATATATTCTGCTAATGTTAGTCTGTCTTCATTTTCTGTCTGTCAGCTGTTGTACAAATAACGCATGAGTTGTCCTAGCACTGTCCTAAAGCAATATAAAATGTATCGCCTTAAAAGAATAATTAGTCTACAGCATCATACATGGTACGCACAGAATCCATTATCCGGGCCATCTGTTTTATCTCTGTAGCTGTAAACAAGACCTGTTTTTGTTTTTTTTGTCTGGCAGTGTATTGATAACTGCAGAGCAGGTCCTCTCTAACACAACATACAGCCAATGATTTATCACCATGGAACTGTAAAGATGGCAGCATTCACTCTGACTTAGGTCATGACATGTTATATGTGTTTGTTTGTAATATGACATGACCATTATTTTCCAGTGTATGTTCATTTGTGTGAAAGGTCCTCATTGTAATAGTCAAGGGCTATTTCTTATAGGATTGTAGGTATATGGACGATTGAATACAATTATTACCTGTCATTTAATGCTGTAACAGTTCTATTTAAAAGAGACCAAAATTAGTTTTACCATCCCCAGGATCAGTAACAGCAGAGGAAAAAAAAGTGTGAAAAACACAAAGAATGTACACCTGGATTGTGGCTGAAACAGGCCCTCCTCAAAACAGGAAGCGATCCTTGACTCTTAATGACCTTTAAGAGGCAAGGACATTCCAACAACCCTTCATTGTAAGTCTCGTGGGGTCCCTTATACCCTGGGATCTACCAAGACTTTACCAAGGGAATAAAATCTTTGCCCCCTCCCATGATGGGAGGATTTAGGCGATTTAGGAAAGAGTGAGCCTCAGAGACACATCATTTCTGTAGATGTTGGGGCCAGACCCCATCAGGGCATAACACACCTTCTAAATCCATAAGGAAAAGATTCAAATGAAAATGACAAAACCAGGAGGTGAAATAACTAAATAGTGATGTGGGTACAATCCCAACCTTTAGCTGTGTCAGTAAAACTTTGTCCCACCCAGCATGAGGCCGGGACGGTAGAGCAAGTGCAACTAAGAAAAGAGCGGGTAAAATAGTGCCTTACTAGTCATGGTGGGGGTCCCATCCCACAGGGTGATTTTCTGGGACCCCTGGGTCACCACTGTTGGGGCACATATTATCCCGGCCATTCAAGTTACTTTTGCCACCCTGTCTCTATTACTGGAGACATTTTGCTGGAGCCAACTAAATCTGCCTCAGGGCATACAGCAGACATTGTTATAGGACTGATTATTAAACTTAGTGTTAGTTGGGCATTATGTAGTGATTAGCAATGCTGGAGTAAAGAAGAGTTATTTCGTTATTTTTTATAATCTTGAGGTGCCAAATTAAAAAGAATAAAACGTGTGTTTTGAAATGAGAAATAAAATTTTTTCAATGTTCCTCTGTAATCTTAATTTGTCAATAGCCAAACCCACTCCATCAATAATGGACTTGACCCAACACCACAGCCATTGAAGAAGAACCAAGTGGAACCAATGGTGCCTTTGTTGAGGATTCTAACATGGCACTCTAAGGGTGAATGTAAAGTCAATGTATGTGGTGACTTCCAGAGGGGGTGTATGTACTGTGCCTTGTGTTCTACCTCCTGTTGGATGATCAGGGTGGTGGGCAACCTTCAATAGGTCAGCAGTTGCTGGACAGCACATTCCATTGTGCATTGTGGGAGAAATGGTTAAGCAGCTACAAGCATATTGGAGGCCAGCTATTACTGCTGTATGTCATGGCGTAGCCTCACAGTACCTTTTATTTTATTTTTCCTTTTTGTTAAAGTGTCAAAATGTTATTCTATGTTTGATCTCAAAAAATTTATATTTTGTGGCATCTTATTCCTTAAAAATATCCTGTTTTATTGTGGAACTCTGACCTGTCTTGAAATACTGGACTGGAAATGTAATATTAAAACTATGCATAAGCCCTCATTTGGAACTCATAACTGTTCATTTCATCATCAACTAATACAAGTATTTTTGTCAAGGAAAGTTATAGAACCATCACATTAGCTGTACTGCTGCAGACCAGTGGGTTTATGTTCAATTAATGCAACATCTGGAATACGAAAAATTGCAAAATGTGTCCTCAAAATTCATGGTGAATTGTCAATGACAGGTAATAAAACAAATTATTCTCCTTTATTTGTGTGATGAAGTGAGACTCATTTCTTGATTGTCTAGGAGTGTTGGTGTGATCTTTCCTGTTGCTGCTCTTAAAGTGACATAGTCCATGATGAAAAGCTATAGACCACAAAACAGTGGTATATAATACTATGTACACTTTCTAATTAAATAAAGGGTAAAGTATATTTATTAACCGTATATCGAGATTTATATACTATATTTCTAAATTAAAGTGAAGGGAATAAAGCCGACACACACACACACACACATACATACATACATATATATATATATATATATATATATATCTTTTCTGTTCTTAATAAAAATAAAGCATGCAGTAGGAAAAGGCAGGGAGTCACCGTTGCTTATACAGCACTCATAGTACAGACCAGAACCACCTATTCTGCACTGATGAGATCACGGCAGGCTGAAACAGATCTGTCTGCTCGTGGGTGTTCTGTGTCAGCAGAGTCCTCTGCCTAAAAATCCAGTGTATGTGTGTGTGTGGCGCATTTCCCAGAAGCCCCTTTTTTTTTCTGAGTGGTATATTTGAATATTTTCCTGGGTAGCATTGCCTGAAAATCTTCCTAACTTTACTCGTTGTTCGAACAGTTATTACTATAATCCTTTTTTTTTGTTGTTGGTTTGTTTTGTTTTGTTTATACATTTGTGCTGCAAGAGAATAAAAAGAACTTTTGAAATGTGTCTTTCAATAAGCATAACATTAATCTTCCTTTCCTTAGAACAGTGTTTGCTAACCTGTGACACTCCAGGTGTTGTGAAACTACAAGTCCCAGCATACCCTTCCAGGAATAAGCTGCTATATATTGGCAAAGCATGCTGGGACTTGTAGTTTCACAACACCTGGAGTGTCACAGGTTAGCCTGCACTGCTTTAGAAACTGGGGTAGAAGTCACAATAATTTTATAATTAAATAAGTCTCTGATTTCTTTTTACCCAGACAATCTAAGACTTTTAAAGAAGGAGCGTTAAGTGACACGTGTCTGGGAGATAATAGCGCAGCATTTCATGTCTGTCTGAGCTGTCGTTCATATGACAGTTTAATTGAAGATGAGCAGGTAGCAGCAAGATGCATTTGCATCTGCAGAGCCCTAATATTATCCATAATAATTGTACTAAAAACTCTGCTGCATTCCTCATTCAGAAATCAAATTATTTGAACAGAGTTGTTAGTCGGTGCCTTTTGTGGCAGCACATTACATAGTTTAAAGACCACAAGGTTCTTTCAATGTTTAATTCAATGAGGGATATTTATGAAAAATGTTCCACAGATCCCTGTGAAGAAAACGTGGTGTTGCACATAGCAACCAATCTGAGATGTCCTAAGGTGTACTAGACAAATGACAGGTAGACATCATCTTTTCTACACAGTTATTTGTAGTCTTCATATATGCTGTCCAATATGTATAACAGAATTATTGCACTTTGTTGAGGACACGGTATTCTCAGTATTAAAAAGTCCATCAATGTAAGACAAGCCAGGCCCATTATAAAAAAATACCCTTAAACAAACATGCCGAAATTGCTGAGCAGCAGGACTGTCCGTCTATGTCAGGACAGCTGGGAGGTTTGGTATGCAAAGCAGGTGCATGAGGTGGCCGATAACAGAAACGTGTTGGATTTTGTCCTCTTGTACCAGTGCTCACCTCCTGTTTAACTCCTGTACAACTCTAACTATACTACACACTAACACGCTTGTAACAAACACACACTTCAAAGAAACACACTCTAAATACTAAAGCTGGGTACACACTACACGGTTTTCGTCCAATAATCGGCTCAATCAGCCGACATACGACTGCTCGTTCAAAAGTCGGGTCAGTGTGTTTAGTGACACGATGGTCGAAAGTCTACCCAAATGGACGATTGTCGCCTCATTTGGTTGGTCGTACCGTTTAATATTTTCGTACCAATCTCGTTTCCGTTCTGTAGTGTGTATAAACTTTCGACCGATCCACGACAATCCTCCGATACTTCCTCGACCTGGGGGGGCGTGTGTATGTAAATTTGTGATGTCTGATGTCCTTCTTGCTACAGCAAGCAGTAAAAGTACTGTTGCTTGTTGGCTGTTGTACTACTTATAGCCATTGTAGGTTTACAAACAGGAATGAATGAAGAGACAGTGTTGCCTTCTCTTTTTATGCGGTTTTGGGTGTTTATAGCGAAAGCTCTGCCCCTTCATGCTAATGTCTTTGGTATATCGTTACATGCCCCGCAAATGTTGCTTCAGTGTGTAGGAAATTGCAATCATTGCTCACGACAACATGGCTGTAAAAAGTCGCTAAAGGAACGTCCGCTCTTCCCTTTAAAAAAAAAAACAAAAAAAAAAAACCCATACCCTCTCTAGACCACAAGTGACATTATTAATGAATAGATGGAATTTTAAGGAAACTATTCGTGTGGGTGGTCTTGGGTACAGGCACCTTCCTTTATATCAGCTTTGGTGCAGTGAAGGGCTTCTAATGTCTTGCAGTTGGCAATACTAATCATGTCCTGGGTGTAGGTTCAATTACTTTCTGTTTAAATTTTGTGCTTGGAAGTAATGAGTATCTACGTTTCTCATCCTGCAAACCTTGGGAAACAAATTAGTCGGTGAACCTATTCCATATTTTCTCAGTCCCTCGAACCCTCACCGTAGGACAAGCCATCAATATCCTTCATGTTGAGTGGAGGTTCGGATACCATTCCTTCTTTTTATAAGGTGCCTCTGCCCTCAAAACAGCAACATTCCCAAAAGACCTATTATTATAATGTGTACTATAGTATGTACAGCATTCTGAGGGAACACTGTCAATGAGGAGCAATGTAAAAGACCATTTCCCTAAGGACAGGGACCAATTAAAATACACACCCCTAGAACTAAATGATACTAAAGGAGAACATGCAAAATGTAGTTGTGGGTGGAATGCACTTGTACTACTGTTTAATAAAATACAAAGTTCATCTTACATGTGTGGGGGTCCCATGATCAGCAGGTCCTCCATGAAGTTCGTGGTGGAGGGGCTAGGAAACATGGTTTTGTATTTGAAAAGGTTACATTGATGCAGAGCAGTGGCGGCCTGTATCTTTAACATGTATTGTTGTCTTAATGATTCCCAGGTCTCTGGTGCTGGCAATGAAGGTTGGAACCCCTTTGTACGAATCATAAGCCAGAAATTGTTTTCCCATGTTGATTTTAGTCCAATCTGACACCAAAGGTGCCCGATCGTTTCCAATGTGTGCCAGAATGTTCAGCCATCCTCTTTACTCATATATCCCCCCCTTCCCCCATAGGCTTTCATCTGTACACTGGAATTAAAGCACAAAATCCACCACAAAATTTTCAGCACATCTATGCAGAAAACCTCATTGTCTTATCATGACCCTTTGTTCCTGCATTAGTTGTCTTATTGCCACCAGATATCCATCCCAGTCCCACTATAGTGGGTTGTATAGGGAGGGATAAATTCACCATGCCCTACCTGGTCCAGCTTATCTCCAAGTGCCTTAGCTAGTGTCAGGCCAACACATACAGTCCCATCTGAGCTAATATGCTTAAGAGTGTGGGATAATGTGAAGGAATTGAAGGCCGTGTCTGGGGAGAGCTTAAGTTTTTGATGGATAAGTAGAGGCTTGGGCATCAAGGTTTCTGTCCGGCTGATGGACGTGAGAATTGAGAAAAGCTGCTCCGCCATGTCATTTCTAGTAGATCCAGGTAGCAGGAGTGGGTCTGCCAAATGTTGAGAGACTATAGGGTCTGGTACTGCCTTTGCAATTTGAGTCCCAGCTGGGGGTTTAAAGCCAGTAATATTACTTGGTTATTCCAAGCGTGTGTTGGTAGCCTATCCTTGTGTTTTCTAAATAGGAGTCTGACTTTCCCTTTATATTGTCACAATGGGCTATACCCAATTGCTTGAGGAAAACAGGATATGCGGGCAGTTTTTCTCACGTCTAGGGTAAATTTGAGGCTTGCTTCAGTTGACATTTTGATGTTAAACAAAAATGAGCATTAAATAGAATACTGAGCACATATTCATGTGGACTATAGTTAAGAAGCCTTTTACTAGCCAGAAATATCAGCTTATGTATTGCAAACATTCTGATTGGCTCTTAATTAGTCTAGTCCTGTCAACATTGCAATGCTCTGATTGGCTACATGTTGCTCTAGCCCTGTGAATGTTCTAATATTGTGGCCATGATGTGAATATTCCAATAACCCCATAGCTTCCAATGCAGCTCAGCAGTGTAGTGCTCTCACTATGGAAGGGAAAGATTTGGGTAAGGGAATGGATTGTTCATAATGACATTTTTAATGGAACATTCTTGTATAATAATTGTATAATTTAACTCCTGACTCATAGGACGCTCTTATTGTTTCTGTCTTGCTTTGCGTGTTTATGTAAATGTGCCCTTACAAAGAACACAAAAAGCTTTTCATTTTATTTTGATGAATAGATTCTATAACTTCAGAAATAGTAACTAAAGGGTGTTATTACTGTATTATTATAACACAAGAGGCTTATTTTCTGTTACATAGTATAGCAAGAATATTATTTGTAGATTTAATTTGAGTAACTAACTAAAAACAAGGTCACCATAATTTACAGATGGTCTTGATAGCACTAAATGGATTATATGTGTTAAAAAAAAGTGCCTTGTATTAATGAGGCATCAGAACACAGTCTTCTTTACATAAAAGCCACCATTATGCTGCTGGGCCTGTGCTGTTTAATGTAGGTGTCATGTTATGTATGTTCTGTTCATCTGAGTGCTAATAATGTAATGAATAAGATAACATCGAGAATTCCTATTTTCTTGACTATATGTATAGGATGTAAGGATGGGATTGCACAGTAATTGTTTTCATTTATACAGCACTAACAGTGATTTTGACATCCTTGCAATAAAGACAAAGCAAACAACAATAAACATATATGTATATATTATTGGGCTAGACCAACCTATATAAATAAAGTATAATACGGGATCTGTTATCTAGAATCCTATTATCCATAAAGTAAAAAAAAAAAAAAAAAAGGAATGATGTCATATAGAAATAATCAATGAGCATTGCCTGCTGCAGTTACTGTGAGGGTCTAGGGCAGGCCTGTCCAACCTGCGGCCCTCCAGGTGTTGTGAAACTACAAGTCCCAGCATGCCCTTCCAGCTATCAACTGGTTGTCTACCGGCAAAGCATGCTGGGGCTTGTAGTTTCACAACACCTGGAGGGCCGCAGGTTGGACAGGCCTGATCTAGGGCCTAATTCACTAAGTAACGCAAAATGAACGTATTGCATATTGAATACGGGTCTAGCTGTGCTCTAGCAGACAATACACTCCATGATATGTCGAATACATATGCAGAGTATAAAGTCCCAAAAGAACGCAAAGAAAACAAAACTATTAATGTCACCTGTTATAATATAGTTAATGATAAAATATAAAAAGAATACATTTATTAGGATATTATTAATGTCTAATATATATTTCTACAATAGCTCCTTATTGCAAAGACATGCTCTAGCATGCATACGTGATCGTCGCCATTAGTAGTCCTCATCATTTATTTCAGTAGCGCTTTACAATTGGGAACAAACACATTAATAAAAACAATACTGAGTAACACACAGACAGACAGGTACTTATACCTGATCTGGAGCAAATGATAGGACAGAAAAATATGTATCTACAGTTTAAATCAGATGTTGCTGTGTGTTTGAGCTTAGTACTCCCTTATTGTACATTGACGACGTGCATACGCCCAGTCCCCTCCCCGTTCTGCCCTTAAAATTGGAGGCTGTACTAAGGGTACTTTTGCGCTCAAATATGAATTGGATGTTGCGTTCACTGGCATTTAATCCAGTTCTGGGCATGTGTATAATCTATGTATGCAAAATATGGCACGTATCTGCATTTACATTCCATAATGAGAAAGGCCCCTAGTGTTCAGTGTGTGTTTCTTCGAAGTGTGTGTTTGTTACAAGTGTGTGTAGTATAGTTAGAGTGGTACCGGCGTTAAAGAGGAGATGAGCACTGCTACAAGAGGACAAAATCCAACACGTTCCTGTTACCATCCCCCTCATGCACCTGCTTTGCGTACCAAACCTCCCAACTGTCTTGACCTAGGCGGACAGCCCTGCTGTTCAGCGAGTCAGCATGTTTGTTCCCCATGGTGTGCGAGTGCATTACCTTGGTGAGTGGGTGATGTGGGAATCACAGCAGGTACCTTTAGTTTTATGTTGTCTCTGGCTTCACCTGCAACCCATTATAATTCACTAACTCACACCGCCTCATTCAGGTGCACGTTTTCTGGTATCCTCCATGGTGTACTCAAAGCCTTAAAATGCATAGTGTGGAAGTTCCCCTCGACTCACACCATACCGTGGCACAGACACCAAATTAACGTTGGAATGAATAATAGGATTTATTAAAATGAATTATAAACTTAACGTTGGAATGAATTATAAATTTAACCTAAAGAGGACTGTAAGGCGGACGAGAGCAGGGCAGTCAGCAACAGCAAAACCAATAACGGTGGAAAGGTCAGACCATAGTACCACCAACCCAGGATCATACCTTATCTATTGACCGGTGCTAAAAATCTTGTCCAACAGCAAGACTACGCCCCCTATTAACCGTCAGTATAAACCTGAAAATACCGGCCGAGGGGGTAGTGACCTATGACCAGATGAACTGAGCACCATATGCACACTTACCGACTGCACTGCTCTCCTACCCTAACTACAATTAACCTGCAACCGTAACCTAAAACCCTTACCAAATCCAACTTGAAGGATGGGAGGGAGGAATCCGGAGGCAGGAACACTCAGGTACTGCACGAGCTGTCTTATATATAAGGATTTATCAACACCCCCCTCCAGCCCCTATTGGCTGTTACTCTGTAAGCCTCATATGACTCAAGTCACTCAC
The DNA here is from genome assembly GCF_038048845.1 of Mixophyes fleayi. Classification (NCBI taxonomy): domain Eukaryota; kingdom Metazoa; phylum Chordata; class Amphibia; order Anura; family Limnodynastidae; genus Mixophyes; species Mixophyes fleayi. Next base: position 46,628,216 of record NC_134403.1, on the reverse strand, counting down.
CCGCATGATTTTAACTTTGTTTTGTCTAAAGGCCACACTTCCCTTCTCTTTCTAGTGAATGTTTTGTATACCCACCTACTTCCTATGTCATGCCAGCTTAACAATCTTCCTTATTAAACCCCTTCCCCTCCACTGCCCTGCACTGGCTGATTCAGCTGGTACAGTTTATCTACACTCATAGAACATATTTCCGTCCTTCTCACACGATCTCCCCATGGATGCATTAATCCAACCTCCTACTTACCTGCACTTTCTCATCTCCAACACTTCAGCTTTATCCTTCTCTTCACTACTTTCCCCCATTACCCTCTTTCTCACCTATCGGAACATTTATACGCTCTTCCCAGCACCTTTGTCGCTTCCAGAAACTGGAACTACCCTCACACTTTGTTTACTCATTTATAGTATCTGACTCTACAATACTTCACGTGACATAACACATTGCTACATGGTGTACGTACATGCAATTACAAACATAGCAAATTGATAATATATAATACAAGCAGCCCATAAACTATAGCACAAGGTCACCCGGTATAATCCTTCAAGGCAAATGACACTTTCATAAACACTGGTTCCGTGTATTGTATATTAAGAAGGAAAACATCAAGGTTATTGTTCAACGAAACCGTTGTGGTCAAGTATGATTTATGTTTCAGTACAAATAAACACAATGTATGGTAGGTGTGGGTGCGAAGAGCAGATATTGTACATAAAGAGGAGTACAATGCCTCCCACACACCCAGCATGTCTCACTCTGAAAGAATCCACATGTTAACCTTCAGGTTTTTAATGTATTATAACATTATGATGGAACTAGTACACTGGCAGATTGCATCCGGCCCCTGTGTTAGTTTAAATGTTAAATATACATATTAAATAGAAATGTGATATTAAATGTGTTCTGTAAAATGAAATATAATCCAATCTTGCAATGTAGTGTATTTATGCAATTGGGTGGCTTCCTGCAAGCTCAGAGATTGCTGTTCCCCCTGCAAATCGCAGTTCACCTCCTGTGACAGGCAGGAAACACCAGTGATATGATCATCGTTGTTTCCTGCATGAAACATACCATCTGGCCATAGTAAGACCCAGATAATCTTTGCCACAGTGCCCCCGATGTTTATGACATCCCAACCTGTGTTATTGCATCACTAGCTAACAGTTAATAATAGCTAAACCAGCTAAAAGATCATAACAAATAAAGTGGTACAATGTATAAAAACATAAATGATTAATGTTATGGAAACAAAACGGATACACAAATATGTATATGTATCTACAAGAATATCACACTTACTTGCCCACGGTACCAAAAGAAAGCTATATATATGTGTCCTGGAAAAAACAAGTTTAAATTTGCTTGGGTAGGAAAAAAATTATTAAGTTATTCCCAGTGAAACGGACGCAGCGCAAAAGTGCGAAAAAAAATGGTGGGGCATGGGCACAGCTGAGATTGCTTTACAATCTAAGTCTAATTTCCTGGCAGTGAAAGGTTTAAAAGGGCAAAAGTAAATAAAATCAGCATAAAAGTATTTCTGTGCTGCTCCCTGAACAATGCAGTCCTAGGTCTAGTATGGTAAACACAGTCCTTCCTCTATGAAACAATCACATAGGCCTCTTGCCTTGTGCACTGATCTTTCCTTTATTTATTAACCACACGGGCAAGTACTCAGCTGGCCTCTATTTTGTCCCAGGGCACATCTTCCATCTAACGATGAGCAAAATAATTCAGAAATAGTTCAGAGTCCACTCATTTCAATGTTTCACAGTCAGGACATCCCAAAATTGCTGGTTTTAAATTCTTAAAATTTGTTTAAAAAATGGTCCCCTTGGCATGATTACATGACCGATGGAGAGAGCTTACCACTACCTGATCCCAATACTATATCTGATCCTTTACCCTTTAGTCTGAATGAGCCTCCACAAAACGGATCACGTTTAATTCTCGGGCTTAGTGTTTGTTCTGTCTACATTACAAAGACGTGTACAACAAGTCCTATTGTTACAATGTGTATTGTTTGTCTCCCTCTTTTATTTCCTGCTCTTTTATTGCCCCTCCCTTTCGCCTCTTCTTTTCTGTACTACTAAAGTTTAAAGATTCTTCTTAATAAAAACTATTGACGATAAAAGAAAAAAAATTGATTAAAAAGTTAAATATAACTTAAAAAAGTTAAATTGCAAACTTATTTTTGTTTCTTAAAACATCTTTATATTGATGCTTTCTCTTTGACTCAGTAGTAAAAGAATCAAATAATTGAATGAGAACTAATAATGCGAATGGTTCATTAAACCAAAGACACTTATCTCTAACCAGGGGCAGAATAGCGTGTTGCTGGACCATAGAGTAAAATTTGATTAAGGGTCCAAAGGTGGTCAGAGACCCTCTTCTGTGCATGCGTTGGTCCAGTGTATGCATAGTGAAGCATTTCTAGTTAGGGCTCTGCTCTCACCTACCTGTTATTGCAGCTTTCACAACCTGGTACTGATTTCTTGTATGCATCCTGGAATGTTGGGACCTGTCTTGAAAATGTATAGGTACAAGTAATATGGAAAACTGAGTAATAAGTAAACACAGATCACGTGGTATATAATACATACATTATATTAAAACATCACATTTATCACACCACCCCCAGCCACATCACACCATCCCCAGCCACATCACACCATCCCCAGCCACATCACACCACCCCATGCCACATCACGCCACCCCTAGCCACATCACGCCACCCCTAGCCACATCACGCCACCCCCAGCCACATCACGCCACTCCCAGCCACATCACACCATCCCCAGCCACATCACACCACCCCCAGCCACATCACACCACCCCATGCCACATCACACCACCCCTAGCCACATCACACCACCCCCAGCCACATCACGCCACCCCCAGCCACATCACGCCACTCCCAGCCACATCACGCCATCCCCAGCCACATCACACCACTCCCAGCCACATCACGCCACCCCCAGCCACATCACACCACCCCCAACGACATCAAACTGTCCCCAGCCACATCACGCCACTCCCCAGCCACATCACGCCACCCCCAGCCACATCACGCCACTCCCAGCCACATCACACCACCCCCAACCACATCACGCCACTCCCAGCCACATCATGCCACTCCAAGCCACATAACACCATTCCCCAGCCACATCATGCCACCCCCAGCCACATCACACCACCCCCAACGACATCAAACTGTCCCCAGCCACATCACGCCACTCCCCAGCCACATCACGCCACTCCCAGCCACATCACACCACCCCCAGCCACATCACACCACCCCCAACCACATCATGCCACTCCAAGCCACATAACACCATTCCCCAGCCACATCACGCCACCCCCAGCCACATCACGCCACCCCCAGCCACATCACGCCACCCCCAGCCACATCACGCCACTCCCAGCCACATCAGGCCATCCCCAGCCACATCACACCACTCCCAGCCACATCACGCCACACCCAGCCACATCACGCCACCCCCAGCCACATCACACCACCCCCCAGCCACATCACGCCACCCCCAGCCACATAACACCACCCCCCAGCCACATCACGCCACTCCCCAGCCACATCACGCCACTCCCAGCCACATCACACCACTCCCAGCCACATCACACCACCCCCAACCACATCACACCACCCCCCAGCCACATCACACCACCCCCCAGCCACATCACGCCACCCCCAGCCACATAACACCACTCCCCAGCCACATCACGCCACCCCCAGCCACATCACGCCACCCCCAGCCACATCACGCCACTCCCCAGCCACATCACGCCACTCCCCAGCCACATCACACCACTCCCAGCCACATCACACCACCCCCCAGCCACATCACACCACCCCCAGCCACATCACGCCACCCCCAGCCACATAACACCACTCCCCAGCCACATCACGCCACCCCCAGCCACATCACGCCACCCCCAGCCACATCACGCCACTCCCCAGCCACATCACGCCACTCCCCAGCCACATCACACCACTCCCAGCCACATCACACCACCCCCCAGCCACATCACACCACCCCCCAGCCACAGCACGCCACCCCCAGCCACATCACGCCATCCCCAGCCACATCACACCACTCCCAGCCACATCACGCCACCCCCAGCCACATCACACCATCCCCCAACCCCATCACACCATCTTCCAGCCATATCACACCACTCCCAGCCACATCACACCATCCCCCCAGCCACATCACGCCACTCCATCCCCACAGCCACTAACACCACCCCCCAGTCACATCAAGCCACCTGCAGCTGCAGCACACCACCCCCAACCACATCACAACACCCCCAGGCACACTACAATAAACCCCAGACACATTATGACACCCCCCCTCAGACACAACATGACATCTCCAGCCCACTGTACTTACCTATGCTGTACTTGTGCTGATGATATTCTTATAATGGAAACGTCCTGTAGAATGTACAGGGAAGGTCTTAGTCTTGCGAGGTTTAGAGCTCCTCAGGTTGCTCTGCAGGCTGAAGGACAGTGTATGATGTCACACACTGACCGGGGACTAGGAACCACTATCAGCTCCCTCCCTATCTCCTTAAAGTGAACCTAGAAATACAACTGGAAGGTGCAATATGCATCCCATTAAAAGTATAGGACAAGGTCTGGTTTGCACCATCTCAAACAGTGTACTTACCCACAAGTCACTCATACCTATAAATCTCAAATACTTAATCCATATTTATTACACAATGCACAAATTGAATTGTTCTCACTAGCGCACTTGTTTAATGCATTTACCCTTGATAATTACATTTAGAGACTTATTAAAGGCATAATAAGATTTCATCAGGCAGCTCAATGGGTTAGTTGTATGTCATGCAATGCAATCATTATGCAGAGAATAATATTTAGGAAATGACATGTAAATAGGGCATGATGATTCATCTCTTACTCAGTATGGAGCCGGCGGAATGTCATAGACCTATCTGGTATAAATTGATAGTTGTAGACTGATGCATGTCTGTCTTCTCCTTCAGGCACATTTATGTAGCCTTATCTAATCACTATGACTTTTTAATCTATCATGCTGATTGATGGTCACTGTCTACACGGCTTGTACTACAACATGGTCATTGGAACAGATGTGTACATTCATGGGCAAAAGTTTTGAGAATGACACAAATATTATTTTTCACAAAGTCTGCTGTCTCAGTTTTTATGATGGCAATTTGCATATACTCCTGAATGTCATGAATAGTGATCATATGAATTGCAATTAATTTTAAAGTTCCTCTTTGCCATGATAATGAACTGTATCCCCAAAACAACATTTCAACTGCATTTCAGCCCTGCCACAAAAGGACCAGCTGATATCAGGTCAGTGATTCTCTCGTTAATACAGGTGAGAGTGTTGACGAGGACAAGGCTGGAGATCACTCTGTCATGCTGATTGAGTTCCTCTGTTAACCATGGTTATCTGCAAGGAAACATGTGCAGTCATCATTGCTTTGCACCAAAATGGCTTCACAAGCAAGGATATTGCTGATAGTAAACCAACCATTTATCGAATCATCAATAACTTCAAAGAGAGAGGTTCAATAGTTGTGAAGAAGGGTTCAGGGCACACAAAAACGTCCAGCAAGCGCCAGGACAGTCTCCTACAGTTGATTCAGCTGTGGGATCGGGGCACCACCAGTGCATAGCTTGCTCAGTGAAGACTTTTGGAGGATGGCCTGGTGTCAAGAAGGCCAGCAAAGAAGCCAGTCTTCTCCAGGAAAAACATCAGGGACAGACTGATATTATGCAAAAGGTACAGGGATTGAACTGCTGAGGACTAGGTTAAAGTAATTTTCTCTGATGAATTCCCTTTCAGGTTGTTTGGGGCATCTGGAAAAATGCTTGTGGACTGGGCCGCAGACTGACAGAGGGTCGTGAAGTGCGTACCGGCTGGGGAGAACCCAGACAAGCGGAGTGAGGTCCACGCAGAGGTCAAGGGCCGGCAGCAGACAACAGTATCGGTAAACAAGCTGAGGTCAGGGGTCACAGGCGGATAGCAGAAACGGTAAACAGGCCAGAGATCAGGGTCACAGGAAACACAAGTGAAGTCCAATTCAAAGCCAAGGGTCATACACGGGAAATCAGTAGCAGTATCAGAATACAGAAACAGGAACAAGCAGGTCAGCAGACTGGAGCACAGAAGCTATAACCGGCAGTGAGTTTGCAGAACTCACTGCCTTAAATATACAAGAGGACCAATCAGAGCCTAGTTCTGCAAGCGGACCCAGGGGCTGACTAATAAATAAATCAGGGCAGATAGCCACCAGGTGATTATATATTTCTGCGCATGCGCCCGGCTGTCCCCTGTTGCCGGGATGCGGCGCTACACTGCGGGGCGTCCGACCGTTGCCTCGGCAACGGTCGGGAGGAAGTGACGTCCCGGTCGTCATGGTGACGGCCAGGGCGCACGGGAAGCGAGCCGCGGCGGCTGTGAGTAGCGCCGCGGCTCGTGACAGTACCCCCCCCTTGAGGAGCGGTTAAGGAACCCCGACACCCAGGTTTCTTAGGAAATCTCCGAAAAAATTCCTTCAACTGTCTTGGAGCATACAATCGTCTTCGCGGAACCCAGGACCGCTCTTCTAGTCCACGATTTTTCCACTGTACTAGGAAGTATACCTGCCCGTGCACTCTTTTAGAGTCGAGAATCTTCTGGATGGTATAACTCTGTGGTTTGTTCCTATTCTGTACAGGCAAACTTAACGATTGAGATAGATTAGAGTATAACACAGGCTTAAGGAGGGAGCAGTGGAACGTGTTGGGGATCCTCAATGAAGCAGGATTTTTCAATCTGAAAGCTACAGCATTGATCTGCTTGATAATGGGGAAAGGACTGATGAATTTAGGCCCCAATTTCCTGCAAGGCTGTCGCAGCCTAATATTGTGTGTGGACAGCCACACTTTCTGGCCCACTTTGAGGGAGCAGGTGGTACGGTGACGGTCCGAATTTTTTTTTGCAAAGAATGATACCCGTTTCAATGATGACTGTACCTTCTTCCAGATGACCTTGAGATCCCTGGCTGTGGAACGAATTTCCGGAATACCAGCAGACTTGAGAGAGCACAGGGAATTAGATCTGGGATGATAACCAAAATTGCAGTAAAATGGAGAAATTTGAGTGGATGCATGACACAAATTATTATAGGCAAACTCCGCCCAGGGTAACAAGGAGGACCAGTTGTCGAGAAACTCCGAAGTGTAACAACGCAGGAACTGCTCTAATGACTGGTTAACCCTTTCAGTTTGCCCATTAGACTGAGGGTGGTATGCGGATGAAAGACTGACCTTGATGCCAAGAAGGGAACAGAAGGATCTCCAGAATTGCGCCATGAACTGGGACCCACGGTCCGAAACAATGTCAACCGGAAGACCATGGACGCGGAATATGCGCTGGACGAACAGGAGAGCCAGATTTAGAGCACTAGGGAGCCTGGTTAATGGTATGAAGTGAGACATCTTGCTAAATCGATCTACTACAACCCACATGGTGTTGTGTCCTGCAGAGAGTGGCAGATCGACTATAAAGTCCATGGACAAGTGCGTCCAGGGTATTGCAGGAATGGCCAAAGGAACCAACTGCCCTACCAGACGAGTCCTAGGAATTTTGTTTCTGGCACAAACTTCACAAGACCGAACGTGATCCTTGACGTCATCAGACAAAGATGGCCACCATACCTTATGTGAAAGAATTTCCAATGTTTTGAAGACCCCAGGATGTCCAGCAGTCCGATTATTGTGTGCTTCCGTAAGGACTGCCTTCCTAAGATGTACTGGGACAAACAAGCATCCTACTGGAGTATTATCAGGAGCCAATTTCTGAAATCTTTGTAGGGTGCAACTTAGGTCTTGGGTTAACCCGGCATGAATCACGGACATGGGAACAATAGGCTCTGGGCTAGAGACCGGAGTATGATGTGCCAGGAAACTTCTGGACAGGGCGTCTGCCCGAACATTTTTAGAACCTGGACGATAGGTGATTATAAAGTTAAAACGGGTGAAGAACAGTGACCAACGAGACTGTCGAGGGTTCAGTCGTTTGGCCGACTGTATATACTGTAGATTTTTATGATCCGTTATAACGGAGACCTGATGTGCAGCGCCTTCCAACCAATGTCGCCACTCCTCGAAGGCCCATTTAATTGCTAACAGTTCTCGATTTCCAACATCATAGTTGGTTTCCGCTGAAGAGAACTGACGGGAAAAATAGACACATGGATGTAGACGTGAGTATGGGGATCTTTTTGTGACAAGATGGCCCCGGCACCGACATCAGAGGCATCCACTTCAAGGATAAACGGTACTTTAGGATCCGGGTGTCTAAGGACCTGAGCAGACGCGAAGGCTTTTCTTCAAGGTTTCAAATGCCATTATTGTTTGTGGAGACCAATTAGCTGGATCGCTTCCCTTGCGGGTCAAGGTAACGATAGGGGCCACAATATCAGCAAAGCCGCCAATAAATCTCCTGTAATAATTGGCAAATCCCAAGAATCTCTGAACCGCCTTGAGGTTATTCGGCTGTACCCAATCCAGGATTGCTTGGACCTTGGTTGGGTCCATGGAGAAACCTTCTGAGGAGATTATATAACCTAGGAAGGATACCTTCTGTCACGGGCACTAGGAGTCTTGCCCAGGAATTCACCAGATGACTGGGCTTACCAGAGTGGTGAAGTTAACACAACGGTCCTCTGGTAGCAGGGTGACCAGCGGAACATATATCACAGCAGATGGAGAGAGAATGCCAATAAATAATAGGAAAGTCAGTGACTTGCAGCAATCTTGGTCAATGAGTCAGCGATTAGCTGATAGTGTGGAAAGGCAGATTTGAACACAGATCGGGATGGACGTGAGCAGATGCAGGGAGGTAGCAGGGAAGTCAGTGGTCTGCGTACAGCAAGTTGTACCACTGCTTATGGTGAGAAGACTTGTCCAGGTGCAGGTAGGTAGCGGGGAAGTCAGTGGTCTGCGTACAGCAAGTTGTACTACTGCTTATGGTGAGAAGACTTGTCCAGGTGCAGGTAGGTAGCGGGGAAGTCAGTGGTCTGCGTATAGCAAGTTGTACCACTGCTTATGGTGAGAAGACTTGTCCAGGTGCAGGTAGGTAGCGGGGAAGTCAGTGGTCTGCATATAGCAAGTTGTACCACTGCTTAATAGGTGAGGATGTGTACAGGTGTCGATGAGTGGAGGCATACAAAGGATAATAGGATGCAGACACTGAGAGCACAGAGGAACTTGATCCCAATAGATATGCAGCGTATCCAGCAAAGTCTATAACGGTATGTGTGGCGCTGCTTGGTAGAAACTTGCTCAGCACAGATATGCAGGCCAATAACGGATAGTCAATCACAATTGTGCATATAACGACTGAGTAGTATGGTTTGTTCCAAACAGATATGCAGCGTAACAATAACAGTCTATAGCGGGTATGGATACCGCTGCTGAGAGTGGAAACTTGTCCTAGCGGATATGCAGAGTAAACGTAGAAAGTCAATAACAGATAGGCATACCGCTATTCAGTAGAACAGTCTGTCCACAGGAAGATGCAGGGACTGCAGAGACGCTGAACGTCAGAGACGAGTGTAGGAACCACAGGTGAGTAGATCCAGTAATCAGAGTCCAGCTGAGGACACAGGCAGGAAACAGGAGACTGTAGCAGGTATGGAAACCAGCGATGAGTAGCACAGGGAATCCACAGGAACTGAAGACACTAGTAGTACACAGGAGACAGTAGCGGGTATGGAAACCAGCGATGAGTAGAACAGGAATCAGCAGGAAGCTGAAGACACTAGTAGAACACAGGAGACACCTTCAGAGACTCACAGGGAATGAGACTCAAGATCAGGCAATGAGGTTATGAGCACAGGTGCCTTAAATAGGGAGTTTCCTGATCAACTAATGTAGATTAAAAGCAACAGTCACAAGAGTTCTTGGGGGCTGCACATGCACAGACCATCAGGATGGCGGACGGCCGCGGTTCAGGATAGGTGCCGGCAGGAAGGCTAGGGAGCCACGCAGCAGCGCAGAGGCACTCACGGTCCGGTGAGTGACACCTTCTGAACCTCAAACTCGCATTTCTCGAGTTTAGCGTAGAGATGGTGTTCTCGCAATTTCTGTAGGACTTGTCTGACGTGACCCTGATGTACAGACAACGATTCAGAATATATGAGGATGTCGTCCAAGTAAACAACAACGAAGTGTCCCAGAAACTCACCTAACACCTCATTAATCAAATCCAGGAATACTGCAGGGGCATTACTAAGGCCAAATGGCATGAATAGATATTTGTAGTGGCCCGAGAGGGTGTTGAATGCCGTCTTCCACTCATCACCAGCTCTAATACGTATGAGGTTATAGGCACCACGAAGATCGATTTTTGTGAAGATAGTTGCCCCTCTTAATTGGTCAAAAAGTACGGATATGAGAGGAAGGGGATAGGTATTTTTAACCGTAATAAGATTCAGCCCTTGGTAATCGATACAGGGTCTGAGTCCCCCAGCCTTCTTGGATACAAAGAAGCACCCTGCTCCTACTGGGGACTTGGATGGCCTGATGAAGCCTTTCTCCAAGTTTTCGTCAATATATTCTTGCATGGATTGGGTCTCTGGACCGGAGAGAGAGTACAAGCGTCCCTTGGGTAATTTTGAACCTGGAATGAGTTCAATGGCACAGTCAAAATCCCGATGCGGTGGTAGAGTGTCAGCAGCCTTTTTGGAGAAAACATCCCAGAAGTCATGATAGTGTGAAGGAAGATGCTTCGGAATAAGCTGAATCACACGCAGAGGTAGTGTCAAGCAAGACTGAGTACAATAAGGGCTCCACTGGATAATCTCTCCTTTTACCCAATCGATGACAGGGTTATGACGGGATAGCCAAGGGTGGCCCAGAATCAAAGGAACTGACGGGCATTCGATAAGGCAGAAAACTATGGATTCCGAGTGGAGAGCTCCAATGTTCAATTGTAGTAGTGGGGTCTCCCAGGTAATCTTACCGCTTGGCAATGGAGTGCCATCTAAGCCACATGCCGTGATGGCAGATTTGAGTTTAACCCGCGGAATTCCAGCAGAGCGGGCAAACTCGAAGTCAATGAAATTGCCTGCAGCTCCACTGTCAATGAAGACCGACAGGTCCACAGAACGAGCACTGAACGTGAGCTGTGCAGGGATCAATACAGCATTTTTCGGGGAAACAATCTGCAGACCTAGGTGAACTCTCCCCTCGTTCCCTAGGCATGCTCTTTTCCCGGCTTATTCGGCAGGAACGGGAGAAGTGGCCTTTAGTGCCGCAATAGAGACATAAGCCCTGTGATCGTCTCCTGTCTCTTTCCTCAGGGGAGAGATGATACGCTCCTAATTGCATGGGATCCTCACCATCCGTGGAAACAGGAATGAAGGCGGATGGAGGTGAAGATGCCTCCTTCTCGGTTTTCTGCTCTTTAAATCTCCTGTCGATTTTAATGGAGAGGTGCATCAGATCCTCCAGAGAGGTAGGAGATGGGTATTGCACCGGGGAGTCTTTAATCTGTTCCGACAGGCCGAGACGGAACTGGCTACGTAAGGCGGGGTCATTCCATCCACTATCAGATGACCATCTACGGAATTCAGCGCAATATTCCTCTGCCGACCGCCGGCCTTGTTTCAAGGCCCGTAGATGAGCTTCTGCAGAGGCCATTCGATCCGGGTCATCATATAGTAGACCTAATGCCTCAAAGAAAGCGTCTACGGACTGCATGGCAGGACTGGTATGTGGCAAGGAAAAAGCCCAGGACTGGGGGTCACCTTGTTGCTCTGTACCAGAGGAGCGGGGTCTTAACCGGAAATAGAGCTTGCAGCTTTCCCTGAAATTCCGAAACAGGGATCTATTTCCAGTAAACCGATCCGGTAAATTCACCTTAGGTTCACAGGTGGAACTCGGAGTGGGTTGTGAAGTTTTTGCGTCTTCCTCTTGAACGGATAACCGCTCAGCCAATCCCTGGATCATCTGGTACAAGGACTCAACATGGCCTGCTAAGGCTTGTGCCGGAGATGGTGTGGATCCGCTTTCATCCATCGCAACCTCGTCTCAGTGTGTGGGCCGGTTATAATGTTAGGAACCCCTCCAGCCGGCACAACACAACCCGGAATCTACTCTGCCAATCAGGTATTCACTGGAGCCCCTGATGGTGGGGACAGACTGGGCCGCAGACTGACAGAGGGTCGTGAAGTGCGTACCGGCTGGGGAGAACCCAGGCAAGCGGAGTGAGGTCCACGCAAAGGTCAAGGGCTGGCAGCAGACAACAGTATCGGTAAACAAGCTGAGGTCAGGGGTCACAGGCGGATAGCAGAAACGGTAAACAGGCCAGAGATCAGGGTCACAGGAAACACAAGCGAAGTCCAATTCAAAGCCAAGGGTCATACACGGGAAATCAGTAGCAGTATCAGAATACAGGAACAGGAACAAGCAGGTCAGCAGACTGGAGCACAGAAGCTATAACCGGCAGTGAGTTTGCAGAACTCACTGCCTTAAATATACAAGAGGACCAATCAGAGCCTAGCTCTGCAAGCGGACCCAGGCGCTGACTAATAAATAAATCAGGGCCAGATAGCCACCAGGTGATTATATATTTCTGCGCACGCGCCCGGCTGTCCCCTGTTGCCGGGACGCGGCGCTACACTGCGGGGCGTCCGACCGTTGCCTCGGGAGTTGGGAGGAAGTGACGTCCCGGTCGTCATGGTGACGGCCGGGACACCAGGGCGCACGGGAAGCGAGCCGCGGCGGCTGTGAGTACCGCCGCGGCTTGTGACACTCACTCACAATTTTGCCTAAGAACACAGCCATGAATAAAGAATGATACCAAAACATCCTCCAAGAGCAACTTCTCCCAACCATCCAAGAACAGTTGACAAACAATGCCTTTTCCAGCATGATGGAGCACCTTGCCATAAGGCAAAAGTGATAACTAAGTGGCTGGGGATCAAAACATCAACATTTTGGGTGTATGGCCTGGAAACTCCCCAGACCTTAATCCCATTGAGAACTTGTGGTCAAACTAAAACCCACAAATTCTGACAAACTCCAACCATTGATTAGGCAAGAATGGGCGGCCATCAGTCAGTATGTGACCCAGACGTTGATTGACAGCATGCCAGGGGGATTGCAGATGTCTTCAAAAAGAAGGGTCAACACTGCAAATATTGACTCTTTGCATAAACTGTAATTGTCAATAAAAGCCTTTGACACTTATGAAATGATTGTAATTTTACTTCAGTATACCATAGCAGCATCTGACAAAAGACCTAAAAACACTGTGAAAACCAATACTTGTAATTCTCAAAACTATTGGCCATGACTGTAGTTGGTGTATTGTAGACAAAGTGCATCTTTCAGGGCTAGCTCCGGCTTTCATATATGTTGTCATAGCAGAATCATTTATACATTTCAATTCAGACTACTAACAGGCTTCAATGGTGTTAGTATTTGGCAGGATAACATAGCATATGCAGAGCTTACATATTACTTTTCCTCATATTTAAATTACCACAGAAAGTTCCATGTAGGTTAGTAAATACCAGGACAAGATTGTAGGAAATTTAAATTTACATGCGCTCACACTTAAGCTTCATTGGTTTTAGTTCTATAAGTGTCATCCTAGGGTACTATATTCATATAAGCTCATGCATATTATTGAATAATTATGACTGAATTAATCAGTGTAATATTCATTAATTACTTAGGCCCGAATACCTACTAAAAAAACTGGAAGGTATCCAAGCTTCATAACCGATTGTGCACAAATGTAAAGTTGAGTATTTCCTACGGTTTTCGATGGTTTGCAGTGCTTGAATAATGACAAAGTTAAGAGGAAATATTGATTAATCACTTAATAGACTCTCCACGCTGAGATATACAGTATGTATGCATTATTTAGTTACACTAAGTACAGAACTAAGGACGTTTACAGTCTATCAACTCTGATTGTACCATTGTCTGCCACACACACAACTGGCTAGATTTAAAGACACCCTGTTCTAATATGAAAAAAGCATCTTTTTCGTCAAATCTATATGTAATTACTACCATATCCTGACACATATATATACATATATATATATATATATATATATATATATATATATATATATATATATATTTTATTTTATTTTTTTTTCTATTTGCATATCTGAAATTGTTGTATGTTTTTTTTCTGTAAATCGCCAAGTTATCAGGCACCATTACTTAGATCCTCAAGCATTTCAGGTTCAGCTATTCACAATATAAGTCTAATGGGCATATTCAATTCTGATTCGCGGCCGCGATCCCGCGTGGCTGCGCATATATAGCGGCATTACAGTAGCGCAATATCGCAGATTCCGGGTGCGCACAGAAATCCACGGTGTTGCGGTATCGGGGGGCCGCGCGTAATCACGGCCGCGAATCGAAATTGAATATGCCCCTAAGCGTGGCAATGTCCCACTGCCCATGAATAGATTCAGTTTGCTCAAATATATCAAGCGTAAAATTACTTCACAGAAAGGGTAGTGGATAAGTGGAATAGCCTCCCATCAGAGGTGGTTGAAGTTAATACAGTAGGGCAATTTAAACAGGCTTGGGGCAGACATAAGGATATCCTTACAAAGAACTAAGGATCAAATAGGACTTGAGGTTACCATAGGTTAAAATATGGGCAGACTAGATGGGCCACTGGGTCTTCATCTGACCCAGTCACCTTGGGACTTGTTACAACTTAATACATCCAGATAAGCTCCTATATATGTTTTAAATGCATGTGCAATTTTATCTTTTTCTTATTGTGTTTATAATTGACTACGCTATATATGAGATTCCTATCTCTGAGACCCTAAGAGACTCATACAGGGTATATCACCAACCATGTCTCTGAAGGGACCCAGGAGCACCTCAAGAGTAAAACAGAAAAGCCTTTTAATTTACACATTTGGCACAAAGGCACACACTTATTTTCACACTGCGCTTATATTTACACTGCATTTATTTCACCATTGAGAGCCCTTTATTATTTTCTCTGCAGTTCTTCACACCTGGGAAACAAGAGGTTGTTTTAAGCACATCTGCCAGTCTGAATATCTAAGAGTGTGATTATATATTATACATATTATATATCATATGAAACAATGTTTTAGTTGGTTTTGGTTGCTGTACCATTCTTACACTGTAAAACTAGCACCTTAATAAACCTAATTTTATTTCTAAGCTTCTAACAGAAAGCAGCTTTCTACACTAAAATAATATTCTAACAAATGACAAAGGCTCATGTGCAGAACGTGCAGCTCCTGTAGTGCATTTTCCTTTTGTGACTATTGTTGCATGAATTAACCCATTTTTACAGGGAAGCACATGGGTGTGGTGTCTGCTGGGTTTTTCATCTGTAGGAAATTGCAGAATAGATTGGGGAGTGGGTCCTTTGCAGACTGCAGGCTAGGTGCATAAATACAAAAATACTAGAGATGCTCAGGCTCGGTTCCCCGAGAACCGAACACACCCGAACTTAGCAGATCCGAGTACCGAGTCGAGCCGGCTTGGTACTTTCGCACACACTCGGAATTGAAAACGAGGCAAAACGTTATCGTTACGTCGTCAGATCTTGAATCTCGAGAGCTTTGGATTCTATTAGTACCGCCCTCCACGACGATCCAGCGCCATTTCACAGAGGGACACAAAAGGGGTAGCACAGTTCTTTGTAGTCTGTAGTGCAGTTGGGCAGCGTTATAGGTAGAAAAGAAAGGGTAGAGGTAGCAGTGTTCTTCAAAGTCTCCAGTGACATTCAGGAGAGCTCCATTACTCCTTTGCTAAGTGTCATTGCTGAAATAGAAATAATAGGTCTGGCAGGCTTGGTCTTCTAAATCTGCAGTCACATTGTACTGTGTTATATAGGTAACAAACAAAGAGGAGAGCTCCATTGCTAACTGTCATTGCTGAAATACAAATAATATGTCTGGAACATTGTACTGTGTTATATAGGTAAAACACAAAGAGGAGAGCTCCATTGCTAACTGTCATTGCTGAAATTCAAATAATAGGTCTGGCAGACTTGGTCTTCTAAATCTGCAGTCACATTGTACTGTGTTATATAGGTAAAACACAAAGAGGAGTGCTCCATTGCTAATTGTCATTGCTGAAATAGAAATAATAGGGCTGGCAGGCTTGGTCTTCTAAATCTGCAGTCACATTGTACTTTGTTATCAAAATGGATTCACAGCAGTACACAGAAGCCCAGGAGCACCAAGCAGCTGCTGGCACCAGTCATGATGATAGTAATCCCTCTGCGTCATCTGCTAAAGCCTATTGTAAATCATAGTATATCATAGTGTTTTTAAGTCAGGGAAACAAAAATTTAAAAAATCACCTTTTACCTTGGTCAAGAAAAAAAGACCTGTAATCCAGGCAAAGTTATCTGCAGAAAAAAATAAAATTGCCAACATGCCTTTTCTACACACGCAGTGGCAAGGAAAGATTGAGGACTTCGCCTTTCTCTATGAGTGCTAGTTCTGCAACTGTCACTGAGGCATCTTTTTGTAATGTCAGTCATGACCAAGCAAGACCTTGTCTTTCGGACTCCAAAAGTGGTGTCCAAAATTTTTTACGTGTAAAAGCCGAGCTGGAAGAAAACAGTAAGGCATTAGAGTAAAATGTATGTTCTGATTCAGAAATGACACAAATCTCTGAGGAAAGTCTATCCACGAGTACTATGTTTAATCCTGACCATTCTAATAGTGTACCCATAAAAAAGGCCCCTTTCAGCATTTTTGCAGATGTGTGCCTGAACAGCCCGAGTGTAGCTAGTGATACACCAATTGAGGATGCCACTTTGGAATTGCAACTGGATGAGGGGGATATTTGTGTAGCTGATGAGGGCGCTAATGAGGATGTTGATAAGGATGATGTTGTTTGTGTAAGTCCTGCACCAGTGGAAGCAGTTCTGGCACGTGGCAAGAAGAAGGCCATTGCAATGTCTGGGCATAAGACCAAAAAATCCACCTCTTATGTGTGGAATTATTTTTACCCAAATCCTGACAACAGTTGTCTAGCCATTTGTAGTGTTTGTAAAGCCACAGTCAGTAGACATCTAGGAACCTCATTCATGTTACGCTATTTGAAGTGAGTTTATGGCAAGCTTTTGGGAAAATCTGAACATTATGCTAAAAAAATAACAACACGCAGTCCATCATCAGCTAAGTCCCTTTTCTCAGCTAGATCCCGACACCTGCAATCTACACCCACAACACCGTCCTCATGAATATCCTCAGTAGAGATCAGAGTTAGTCCTGCATCAAAGTTACTAAGGCTAGATGACTCCTCCACTATCCTGGATCCCTCAGAAGAATTCTTGAGCGTTAGTCCCACTGCTGCTGCTGCTGGGGGTGAATTTTCATCCCAGAAGACCAAGAAGAAGACTACTAGTAGTTTACAACAATTGACTGTTAAATAATCCTTTGCAAGAGGAAGCAAGTATGAAAGCTGTCACCCAGTCGCAAAGCAGATCACAGACTCCATGGCAACTATGCTAGTATTAGATCTGCGTCCAATATCCACTATTAATGCAGCTGGTTTTTAGACAATTACTTGAGGTCTTGTGTCCACGTTACCAAATTCTATCACAACACCATTTTACTAGAAAACCGATTCCTCACCAGATGGTTCGTAAAAATGTAATTATTGGGCTACCAAATGCAATTCTACCCACTGTACACTTAACCACAGATATGTGGACAAGCGTAACTGGGCAAACTAAAAATTATATGACTGTGACAGCCCACTGGGTTGGTGATTCACCTTCACCAGCAGGAACAGCAGCAGCATATACCCAAGTACGTCACATTTTTCAGAGACATGCTACTCTGTGTATTAGCGGCTTCACTAAGAGGATACAGCTGACAATCTGTTACAAAAACTAAGGGATGTCATTGCAACATGTCTTATCCCGCTTGGACTCTCCTTAGGATATGTCATTTCTGATAACGCCACAAATATTGTGAGAGCATTACAGCTGGTTGAATTCCATCACATTCCCTGTTTTGCTCCCACAATAAATTTGGTGGTGCAGGGCTTTTTAAAAAATGACAGGGACGTACAGGAGATGCTGTCTATGGCCTGTAAAATATCTGGACATTTCCGGCATTCGGCAACAGCATGTAGGAGATTGCAACATCTACAAGAGCAATTTAATTTGCCCTGCCACGAACTGAAGCAAGAGCTGGTTACAAGGTGGAATTCCACCCTGTATATGCTTCTGTGAATGGAGGAACATCGAAAAGCCATCCAAGCTTACTCCACAAGCCATGGCATTGGGAAAGGAGGGGGGGAAGTATTTTACTCAAGCGCAGTGGAGAATACTTTCCGTGTTGTGCAAGGTGCTGAAACCATTCAAAGTAGTCACCTGTGAAGTGAGTTCAGACATTGCTAGCTTGAGTCAAGTGATTCCCTTAATTAGACTTTTGGAAACGCAGCTTGAGAAACTGAAGGAGGAGATTAAACAAAGCAATTACGCTAAGTATATTGGACTTGTAGATCAAATATTTTATTCGCTTCGCCAGGATGCAAGAGTTATCAAAATCTTGAAATCGGATCACTACATTTTGGCAACTGTGCTTGATCCTAGGTTTAAGAGCTATGACTTCTCTTTGTTTCCAACTGACCCAGATCTGAAGAGAAGCAAGGAGCTCCTGGTGAGCAAGATAACAGCTCAAGTGTTATGTGACAGGACAGCATCTCCTCCTTCAGTTTCTCACTCAACTGCTGCTAGGAAAAAACTTAGCTTTCCCAAGAGACCCATGGATGATGCAGATGACTCAGCACAACATTTTGACATCTGGTCTGGTCTAAAAGAATTGACCAAAAAACGTGGCACCTCTGCCGTAACTCCACCTGATCCTACTATCAACATCCAAAGGATGGTGGAGGATTATTTTCACGACAGCATAGAAATAGACACATCAGACAGTCCCTTTACATACTGGGAGGAAAAAAAGGGAATTTGGAGACCCATGTACCAACTCGCTTCACCTAAGCTGCCCACCCTCCAGTGTGTACTCGGAAAGAGTTTACAGCACAGCCGGGAACCTTGTCAGCGACGATCGGCGTAGGAGGCTACTTCCTCAAAATGTGGAAAAGATGATGTTCAGAAAAATGAACTATCAATTTCCACGAGGAAGTCCTTTCCCGCCAAATACATCAAAATACTGAGACTTCTGTAATGGTGGATTCCAGCATTGATGAATTAATAATGTGTGAGGATGATATACAAACTGATGAGGGTTAGGATGAGGCTGAGGATGATGACAACAACATCTTGCCACTGTAGAGTTCATTAACAGCACTGTTACCTTAGGTGCCTTAAGCCCATTGTTAGCTTGTTTTGTGGGGGCCCAAACAAACCAAGCACATCAGCCTCAAAAGTGGCAGTCTTTGTCGCTGAAGTGCTTGGTTTGTTAAACTGTGCATGTCCTTTTTAAGATCCAACATAAGGGTGGGTGGGAGGTCCCAAGGACAATTCCATCTTGCACCACTTTTCCTTTCAGCTTCCGCTGCGTGCCAATGTTACCTATATGTGCTATATACTGTTGTGTGCTTTGGAAAAATCTTAGACACTCATTGATGATGCAGATGCCTAAGCACAACATTTTGACATCTGGTCTTGTCTACTGTAAAATAATTAATCAGAATTAGTGACACCTCTGCTCTAACTCCACCTGATCCTACTATAAACTATCAACAGCCAAAGAATGGTGGAGGATTATTTTTAATGTTTTTGAACGGTATAAAGACAACAGTTTTATTAACAAAGAACAACGTTGCTTGCAGAAGTAATTTTAGCATGGATGTCTAAATAGACGTGTATATGTATTACCTTCCACTTTGCTGCTGTTTCATCAGTATTGCACAAAGTGTTTGTAATCTGCACTTTATATCAAAGGTAACAAACTATATTATATTTTTTTTGTGAATTGGGGCTGATTAGAAGCTCAGTGATGAACTTGTTTTTTGCTGTGAATTACAATGGCTCTTTTTAGTGTATTGTCTGACACCCTAGATTGGTCTGGGTCTGATAAAAGCACACATCCTGGGGGAAGGCAGCGCTCGTCGCCTTGTATTAGCTGTAGAATTACCACAGTTATCCAAGGAACGGGTGGAGCAATCAAATGAACCATAACTGATTTCATGATCCAAGACCAATTCCATCTAGCACCACTTTTCTGTACTGACACTGCTGTGTGGCAATGTTTCCTAGATGTGCTATGAAGTGCCGTGTGTTTGAGTCATTGCTCTGTCGCTTAGCATCCAGCCAGGTCGCTGCAGTCTTTGTTTGAAAGTGTATGAAAATAATATTATGGCCTGTGAGGTGGTCAAAATTGACTGCAAATGACTTGAAATTAGTGTTATTGAGGTCAATAATAATGTAGGGGGAAAAAAAGGAAAAATATGTTATTATAGCAAAATCAATAAATAGGGATTTTAGAAAAAAAATCGGGATCCAAAACCAAAACACGAAGTTAATCCAGATTCAAAACCAAAACCAGAACACGGGGGTCAGTGAACAGCTCTAAAAAATACATTATGTTTTGCGGCACAACATTAAATGAAATAAAGGGGGAGGGTAAGGCACATTTGAGGGGGTGTATCCTGTGTAGTAGGGGGCACAGAGCATTGTTCTCACCACAAAGGGCTTGAATTTTACATGTTCTGGGATGGGTGTCAGCCTATACATTGAATTCAAGGTGCATTTCATCCAATGTAAAAACATTCAAACACAGAAAATTGGCACATGTAATATGGACAGTTTCAATATCCCCTCACTCCCATGATTAATTGAAGATATAAGTGAGGCGAAACCAAGCAGTATTTTAGGAGAGAAATTTAAAAGTTTATTTTAATGAAGGGAATGTTGGTAAAGTGGTAGTATTATGGACCATGAGATGATGTTTCATTCTGTCCCCAATTCCAGTAAGATCCTCAGTCTTGCAAATGTATGTGCAGATTTTTGAGGGGCAGTTCCCAAAACCAAGTGTGTGCACCTAGGTTTGTGCAAGGGAGACCAATAGAGGCAGTTGTGGAAAAAGAAAAGCTGAATGCATCCGTGATTTTGTAAATGATCGTGAACACCTCCAAAGGCAATTCACAACTCAAATGTATATCAGGAAAAGGTCATAGTGGTCAACTCTCCTGGAATGTCAGAGAGACTCCCGAATTTCTGGGAGTCTTCCCGGACTCCAGGTAGAGCAAGACAACCTCCCACATTCTGCCACTTTGTTAGTGAAGTGGGTGGGGGGCAGGACTTAGCTACAGCGAATTGCATCTTTGTGGACCCGCTACTGCTGTAATAAAAATGGTGACGTTCAGCTGAGGGGCGGGTCCTAATGATGAAATTCGTGTGTTCACACCCCACGAGTTCTATGGGCACTGCGGTAACAAACGAAAAGTAGGTTAATCCAGGAGAAATCCTACCTTTTCCTATCTTATCCCCTTCATAAATTAAATGTGAAGTCCTACAATAGCCATTCCTTGGGTTACCAACGTTTGTTAAATAGACCCATTAGTGTGTAACCATGTATGACAGAACCAGGAATTTCATACCAGTAGCACTAGCAGAATTGCTGGTTACATTTACAAATCAATCTACTGCAATCAATACACATGATCCTCATTTCACACAATTTCCCAATCCTCCAACTGCAGATTCTCTTTTTTATTAATACTACATTGGAGCCTTTGTAACAGCCTCTAATGCTGCAGCGGGCAAGAGTAAATCAATTCTGAAACAAAACAGGCTCATTCTGTACAACAATGCTCAGAGGACAGAAAGACTGTCCTCCATCCATTACAGTAAGCAAGTTCAGCACAGCTTCAGAAGGCGCTTGTCAAACACAAATGGAAATCAAACATAAGTCCTTCATCAATGCCTAATAGCTAATTAAAATAATAAGAGGGGAAAAGTGCAGTATGGAAAGTACAGACTAGTAGGATGTTAAATCTCCAGAAATGGTGCTGACATGTTCCGTATTATACGCACGTATTTAGGCTTTGTGTACTCCTGAATCCATAAAGGCACGGATCTCTAGATACGTGAGCTTTTAAAAAACGGGGGCAGGTCTGCTGGGCTCTACTACACAAGACGTCCAATATATGTGGATAATAAATTCATAAAAGAATGCACAGGAGAAAAATAATTGTTGATTTAATGTCACCTGGTAATAATATAGGCATTAATGATAAAACAGTAAAAACAAAAGTGTTTTTTTATTATTATTTTTTTCACATTAGATACTTTTATTAGGATGAGCTTAATAAAAGTATCATTTTTACAGTTGCATCTGATTGCAAACACATGTTATAGCATGCATATGAGACTGTCATCACCACTGATCAGGACTAGCCCTTTAGCTGAAGCAAGAGATACGGCAGAAAAACATATAACTTTCAGATGCTCAGAGGTGGATTTGGACGTGGCTGCATGCGCTAGAGTTTGGCATGCCCCTGCTGTACATTCACTGCCAAATGTCCCTGCCCCGCCCAGTTCACTCCCTGAAATTGTAGGCTGTGGTAAGTGTGTTTTGCATATGAAGACGCAGCGGACATGGCTGCGTTCACGGACGAATCTCCCGGTTCTGGGCACACGCAGAGTGATTTTGTGGATGATACGCACAAAAAAGCAGATAGCTGCCGTGATGAGTAGGCCCTATATGTCGTCAATCATAGCATGCTGAGCAGTGGTGTCTCTAGGCCTAGGCTCCTGATGTCAGGCTCAGTGCTACACCTGGAGGTACCTGGAACCTCGTAGGGTTATCAGAACACTCTGCTCCAGCCAGGTAGAAGTGAGGAGGGGGACATAAAATTTAGTAATGCCGGTAACAGCATCGAAGAAGCAATAACATTGACAAATATCTGGGGCAGTAAGCAGTGCAACATCTGCTGGCCACTCATAACCACCACCAGTGAGTTTACAGCCGTACGGAGGTAGGTAGTCAGCGTGCGATCCCAGCCAACCAGCCCTAGGCTTAGCTGGGGCTGGTGACACTATAGCAAGGGAACCCACAGCAGGGGGTCTCTCTGCCATGATGACAACCAGCCCCAAGCTGGTCAGCAAGGAGCTGGATTCCCTCCTAAGGAGTTGGGGTCTGTTAAAAAAAATGTGGACCCCCTCTCTAGGGGTACTCAGTCTCGTGCCAACAGCACTAGGGCTCTTCCAACACCCCTGTGTAGTGGGTGTGGGGTAATAAATGTGTAAAATAATAAGCAAAAAAATGAATCAAACACTATTTTACATTGGTGAACTACAGGTTCCAGCAAGACCGGGCTGCCATGAACAGTCTGGGCATGCTGGTGCTTGTACTACTACAAGCATCAGCATTCCCATGGCTGGCAAGGCATGCTAGCACTTGGGGAACCAGAAGTGCCAGCATGCCCTGATACCCAGGGCCTGCTGTGTCCTGTAGTGTAGAATCCCCCAAAATATTCCAAAGGATGTGAAAAAAAAGGCCCAAAAAATATTAAAAATTATGTAAAAAAATAAAATAAAAAAAAAAAGGCCAAAAAATATTTCAAATGAAGTAAAAAGGCTGCGTTTCTTCCCTATTTCATACTGTGCCCTCCATGCTGGTTTTGCTCCCCTTCTGTCTCCCCTATTTCACTCTCCTCCTTCACTTACCTTTCTATTGCCTGCTTTCTTCTGAATTCTTCTCTTCCGTCTCTTCTTCTGTCTTACTTGTCGCGGCTCCTCTCTGAGCGCTCTTCACAGAAAATGTCGGTCATGATTACGTCACGCCTGACATTCAGTGCGAACGCAGCTGGGAGGAGAGAAGGAGCCGGATCGCTGCCATGAAGAGATTTTTTCTTTCTTTTTTCTGGGGAATTGGGCACTGCCTATGGGGCCCCCTATGCCAGAGGGCCCCCGGGCAATTGACAAGTGTGCCCATGTGGAAAGACAGCCCTGTTAGTGTCCTTGCATAGGGCAACAAACACTCAAATTTTGTGATTGTGTTGACAAATTTGAAGATGTGTCTTATCAACATATTATGGATGTCTGAGGCATCCACTCCACTGTTAGTCAAGTAGGGCTAAAGACTCATCCACGGGACTCTCCTACTGTGGTCCAAAAAAGAAAGCAACTCGCTGCCAGCTGCATACATCACAGGTGGTGTGGTATAGATATACCATGCTGTTTCTCAGGTTACTAATAAGGGTGGTGGGTGTCTGGATGAAGATCCCAGTGGAAGTGGTAAAGTATAAAACAGTAACTAGAGATGGGCGGGTCCGGTTCTCCGAGAACCGAACCCACCCGAACTTTGGGTATCCGAGTACCGAGCTGAGCAGCTCGGTACTCTCCCGCCCATTCCGAATCCAAATCGAGGCCGAACGTCATTGTGACGTCGTCGGATCTCGGGGCTCGGTTCTCGCGATACTTCAACTTTATAAATACACGCCTCCACAGCAATCCATCGCCATTTGACAGAGGGAGAGAGCAGGGTGTAGTCATAGGCTAATTAGAGCAGGGACAGAGAATCCAATATTGTTCTTGCAATTGCTCTAACCAAAATCGCTAGTGCAGAGAGGAGGATAGAGGTTTATTATTTTTTCTTCATATTTGGCACTCCCCAGCGCTTTTGGGGTGTCCCCCATAATTGTGCATAAATATTTCTGGCTGTCAAAAGTCATATCTGTCAGCAGTATCTACTAAATAATTTTTAGCACTCCTCAGTGCTTTTGGGGTGTCCTCCCTAATTGTGCATTAATATTTCTGGCTGTCAAAAGTCATATCTGTCAGCAGTATCTACTAAATAATTTTTAGCACTCCTCAGTGCTTTTGGGGTGTCCTCCCTAATTGTGCATTAATATTTCTGGCTGTCAAAAGTCATTTCTGTCAGCAGTATCTACTAAATAATTTTTAGCACACCTCAGTGCTTTTGGGGTGTCCTCCCTAATTGTGCATTAATATTTCTGGCTGTCAAAAGTCATATCTGTCAGCAGTATCTACTAAATAATTTTTAGCACTCCTCAGTGCTTTTGGGGTGTCCTCCCTAATTGTGCATTAATATTTCTGGCTGTCGAAAGTCATATCTGTCAGCAGTATCTACTAAATAATTTTTAGCACTCCTCAGTGCTTTTGGGGTGTCCTCCCTAATTGTGCATTAATATTTCTGGCTGTCAAAAGTCATATCTGTCAGCAGTATCTACTAAATAATTTTTAGCACTCCTCAGTGCTTTTGGGGTGTCCTCCCTAATTGTGCATTAATATTTCTGGCTGTCAAAAATCATTTCTGTCAGCAGTATCTACTAAATAATTTTTAGCACACCTCAGTGCTTTTGGGGTGTCCTCCCTAATTGTGCATTAATATTTCTGGCTGTCAAAAGTCATATCTGTCAGCAGTATCTACTAAATAATTTTTAGCACTCCTCAGTGCTTTTGGGGTGTCCTCCCTAATTGTGCATTAATATTTCTGGCTGTCAAAAGTCATATCTGTCAGCAGTATCTATTAAATAATTTTTAGCACTCCTCAGTGCTTTTGGGGTGTCCTCCCTAATTGTGCATTAATATTTATGGCTGTCAAAAGTCATATATGTCAGCAGTATCTACTAAATAATTTTTAGCACTCCTCAGTGCTTTTGGGGTGTCCTCCCTAATTGTGCATTTATATTTCTGGCTGTCAAAAGTCATATCTGTCAGCAGTATCTACTAAATAATTTTTAGCACTCCTCAGTGCTTTTGGGGTGTCCTCCCTAATTGTGCATTAATATTTCTGGCTGTCAAAAGTCATTTCTGTCAGCAGTATCTACTAAATAATTTTTAGCACACCTCAGTGCTTTTGGGGTGTCCTCCCTAATTGTGCATTAATATTTCTGGCTGTCAAAAGTCATATCTGTCAGCAGTATCTACTAAATAATTTTTAGCACTCCTCAGTGCTTTTGGGGTGTCCTCCCTAATTGTGCATTAATATTTCTGGCTGTCAAAAGTCATAACTGTCAGCAGTATCTACTAAATATTTTTTAGCACTCCCCAGTGGTTTGCGCTCAGAATGGATTCAAAGCAGTCCACATATGATCTGAATGAGCAACCAGGTTCTGTCACCAGTCCTGATGTTAGTGTTCCCAGTACGTCATCTGGCCAAGGCGATGTCAAACAACAGAGTGTTTTCAAATTAGTGCAAAAAACAAAAACCAAAAAATTTTTTACTGTATTGAAGCGAAAAAGAAGTGTAACTGAGCAAAAGTTAAGATAAAAAAAAAATTGCAAGCATGCCATTCTACACACGCAGTGGCAAAGAGAGAATGAGGCCTTCACCTTTGGCTATTAGTGGCAGATCCCAAAAAGTTACCCAGCCTACAATTGGTGCACAACTACTGTTACGCGTCAAAGCCGAGCTGCAAGATAACAGTGAGGCATTACAGGAGAATATTTGCTCTGATTCACAAATGACAACAATCCCTGTGGAGAGTCCATCCAACAGTGGGATGTCTAATCGTGAGCATTCCGCTGATGTGTGCCTTAATAGCCCGAGTGTAGCCGGTGATACCCAAATTGAGGATGCCACTTTGGAATTAGAAGAGGATGAGGGGGAGATTTGTGTAGGCGACGAGGGCGCTAATGAGGATGTTGATGAGGATGAGGTTGTTTGTGTAAGTCCTGCACCAGTGGCAGCAGTTCTGGCACGTGACAAGAAAAAGGCCATTGTCATGCCTGGGATAAAACAAAAAAATCCACTTCTTATGTGTGGAATTATTTCTACCCAAATCCAGACAACAATTGTATAGCCATTTGTAGTGTATGTGAAGCCACAGTCAGTCGAGGGAGGGACCTTAACCATCTTGGAACCTCGTCTATGTTACGCCATTTAACGAGAGTTCATGGCAAAGTGTTGGGAAAAGCTGAAAGTTCTTCTCAAAAGAATACAAGCACTCCCTCATCAGCTAAGACCCTCCGCTCACCGACATACCGACGGCTACAAAATACACCCACCACACCATCCTCATCAATATCCTCAGTAGCGCTCGGAGTTAGCCCGGCATCCCACTTAAGGCTGGATGACTCCGGCACTATTATTGATTCATCTGAAGAAAGCGTTAGTCCTGCTGCTGCTGTTGCTGCTGCTGGGGGTGAATCGTCATCCCAGAGGCAGGTTAATAAAATGAGCAGTCCTACATTTCAGCAATTAACTGTGAAACAATCATTTGCGAGGGGAAGCAAATATGACAGCAGTCACCCAGTCGCCAAGCGAATCACAGACGCTATGGCTGCAATGTTAGTGTTAGATCTGCGTCCAATCTCCACAATAAACGCAGCTGGTTTTTCACAGTTAATTGAGGTTTTGTGTCCGCGTTACAGAATTCCATCGCGACACCATTTCTCCCGTAAAGCTATTCCACAACTATACCAAAAAGTGTGTAAAAATGTAGAGATTGCGCTGAAAAATGCCATTCTGCCCACTGTTCACTTAACCACAGATATGTGGACAAGTGGAAGTGGCCAAACCAAAGACTATATGACTGTGACAGCCCACTGGGTTGGTCATTCACCTTCACCAGCAGGAACAGCAGCAGCATGTACACCACTACGTAACATTTGTCACAGGCAGGCCACTCTTTGTATCACCGGCTTCACTAACAGGCATACGGCTGACAATTTGTTACGCAAACTGAGAGATGTGATTGATGCATGGCTTATACCACTCGGACTCTCCCCAGGGTATGTCATTTCAGATAACGCCAACAATATAGTGCGAGCATTACAGCTGGGTGATTTCCAACATATTCCCTGTTTTGCTCACACCATCAACTTGGTGGTGCAGAGCTTCCTACGAAATAACCGTGAGGTGCAGGAGATGCTTTCGGTGGCCCGTAAAATTTCAGGCCATTTCAGGCATTCAGCCACAGCATGTAGGAGATTACAGCAGCTCCAAGAGCAGTTTAACTTGCCCTGCCACCAACTTAAGCAAGAGGTGGTAACTCGGTGGAATTCCACCCTGTACATGCTTCAGAGGATGGAGGAACAGCGCAAAGCCATCCAAGCATATTGCACAAGTCATGACATTGGGAAAGGAGGGGGGATGTATTTCACTCTTGCACAGTGGGGAATCCTTTCAGTGCTGTGCAAGGTGCTGAAACCATTTGAAGTTGTGACATGTGAGGTCAGTGCAGACTCTGCTAGTTTGAGCTAAGTCATTCCTTTAATTAGACTATTGGAAAAGCAGCTTGAGAAAATGAAGGAGGAGCTGAAAGCAAGCAATTCAGCAAAGTATGTTGGCCTTGTCGATCAAGTACTTAATTCGCTTCACAATGATCCTCGAGTTATTAAGATCTTGAACTCGGATCAGTACGTTTTGGCCACTGTGCTTGATCCAAGGTTTAAAACCTACATTGAGTCTTTACTTGTAAATGAGCGAGATGTGAACTTTTGCAAGGAGCTATTGCTCAGCAAGTTGGCCGCTGAACTGGGCCTCGGCTTGACGACGTGTCCTCCTTCACTTTCTCAAGCTGTTGCTCGTAAAAAATTAAATTTCCAAAAAAGAAGCAGGGAAGACACAGGGGGCAGACCAGAACAATTTAACATCTGGGCTGGTTTGAAGGATTTTTCAAAAAAATGTGTCACTTTGCCCATAACTCCATCCAATATGAGTATAAACATGCAAAGGATGGTGGAGGATTACTTTCAAGAGGTAGTTGATATGGAAATGTCAGACAGTCCCTTTCCTTACTGGGAAGAAAAGCAGGCCATTTGGAAACCCATGTACAAACTTGCTTTGCAATACCTAAGCTGCCCACCCTCCAGTGTGTACTCTGAACGAGTGTTCAGCACAGCAGGGAACTTAGTCAGTGATCGCCGTAGAAAAAAAATGTGGAGAAAATGATGTTTATAAAAATGAACTACATCTTCCACGAGGAAGGCCTTCACCATCCAAGACATCCAAGCACTGACTGTTCTCTAATGGCGGATTCAAGCGGCGATGAATTGATAGTCTGTGATGATGACGTACACACTGATGAGGGTGAGGATTAAGCTGAAGATGATGCCGATAACATCTTTTTAAAACTTTCTATGTAAGTGTAGGGTGCAATCTACACCCAAAGAAGAAAGGGACTTGTGGCATTTCCATATCACATACCATCTTGAAAGGCTGCTGTTAGGGCAATTTATCCTTAAGGGTAGGGTGTCATAGACAGAGTGACCCTAAACTGGCTTTGTCCATTTTTCATAATATTGTACAGTCTATAATGGCTGAATTTTTGGGTATTTTATACAAGTGGAGGGGGGCCTAGAGAGACAGAAACCAAACTGGCTTTTTCCATGTCAATTAATATTGTACAGTCTATAATGGCTGAATTTTTTGGTATTTTATACAAGTGGAGGGGGGCCTAGAGAGACAGAGTGACCCCAAACTGTCTTTCTCCATGTCAATTAATATTGTACAGTCTATAATGGCTGAATTTTTTAGTATTTTATACAAGTGGAGGGGGGCCTAGAGAGACAGAAACCAAACTGGCTTTTTCCATTTCTTTACATATTTAACTATAAGTGTAGGGTGTAATATACATTCAAAGACGATGGCTGCATTGCCAATATGCATAGATGGAGAGGAAGACAATCTGTTTTGTGTGTAGAATAGGCCTACCAACGAAGAATTAAACTGTTTTTTTGGATGATTTATTACCTCAACAATTAGATTACTTGTCTCTAAAACAGTTGGAGCACTAAATTGGGTTAATTTAGGCCCAAAAACATGGATTTTCCAAAAAAATAGCAAAACAAAACCAAACAAAACCAAAACCAAAACCAAAACACGCAATGGCGGTTTTGCAAAACCAAAACCAAAACCAAAACACGACGGTAATCCAGATCCAAAACCGAATCCAAAACCAAAACACGGGGGTCAGTGACCATCTCTAACAGTAACTGAGTGCTTCTCAAGCTTCCTAAGCTTTTTGGGGTTTTGATACACCTATTACAATTAAAGTATAGTCTTTCCCCTTTCCTGTTAGATTGTAAGCTCTAGTGAGCAGGGCACTGTTCCCTCCGGTTCTCATTACCTATAACTTTCTCTCACCAGCTACACTGCACACCTCCTGCTTGGGCTCTCTGCCCATTGACTCCACTCCTGCATGGTCTTTGCACCTCTCTCAGTGGATCTGATCCTGTTAGTTGCACCCATGGTAATGAGCACAGGTTTTAGCTAGGGATGAGCGCACTCGGATACTCGGATCCTATAAATTCCCCGCTAGTCGCCGCCATCTTCACTCGGGCATTGATCAGGGTAGAGGGAGGGTGTGTTAGGTGGTCCTCTGTGCTGTTTAGTTCTGTGCTGTTTAGTTCTGTGCTGTTTAGTTCTGTGCTGTTTAGTTCTGTGCTGTTTAGTTCTGTGCTGTTTAGTGCTGTGCTGTGCTGTGCTGTTTAGTGCTGTGCTGTGCTGTGCTGTGCTGTGCTGTGTTCTGCAGTATCAGTCCAGTGGTGCTGTGTGCTGTGCTCTGTCCTTCTGAGGTCAGTGGTGCTGCTGGGTCCTGTGCTGTGTCCTGTTCAGTCCAGTGGTGCTGTGTCCTGTGCTCTGTGCTTCTAAGGGCATAGTTATTTCCCCAATATTCCCCTGTGTTTAAAAAAATAAAAAAAAGTTTTTTTAAAAAATACCAAAAACTACTTTAATATTTTTTAATTACCACAAAATTTTCACAACCAATCCTGCAGTATAAGCCCATTGGTACTGCAATATTACCAAGTTCACACATTCAGCAGTAAAAGTCCAGTGGTACTGCAATATTACAAAGTTTACACATTCTGCAGTATCAGTCCAGTGGTGCTGTGTCCTGTGCTCTGTCCTGCTGAGTTCCGTAGTGCTGCTGGGTCCTGTGCCGTGTCCTGTTCAGTCCAGTGGTGCTGTGTCCTGTGCTCTGTGCTTCTAAGGGCATAGTTATTTCCCCATTATTCCCAAGTTTTTAAAAAATAAAAAAAAAGTAAAAAAAAATAAAAAAATTTAAAAAAAAAAAAATATATAATAATTATAACCAAATTTGCAAAACCAATCCAGCATTATAAGTCCATTGGTACTGCAATATTACCAAGTTCACACATTCTGCAGTATCAGTCCAGTGGTGCTGTGTCCTGTGCTCTGTCCTGCTGAGTTCCGTAGTGCTGCTGGGTCCTGTGCCGTGTCCTGTTCAGTCCAGTGGTGCTGTGTCCTGTGCTCTGTGCTTCTAAGGGCATAGTTATTTCCCCACTATTCCCAAGTTTTTTAAAAATAAGAAAAAAGTAAAAAAAAATAAAAAATTTAAAAAAAAAATAAAAAATAATAATTATAACCAAATTTGCAAAACCAATCCAGCAGTATAAGTCCATTGGTACTGCAATATTACCAAGTTCACACATTCTGCAGTATCTTGTGCTACATATAATGGAGACCAAAAATTTGGAGGATAAAGTAGGGAAAGATCAAGACCCACTTCCTCCTAATGCTGAAGCTGCTGCCACTAGTCATGACATAGACGATGAATTGCCATCAACGTCGTCTTCCAAGCCCGATGCCCAATCTCGTAGTACCGGGCATGTAAAATCCAAAAAGCCCAAGTTAAGAAAAAGTAGCAAAAAGAGAAACTTAAAATCATCTGAGGAGAAACGTAAAGTTGCCAATATGCCATTTACGACACGGAGTGGCAAGGAACGGCTTAGGCCCTGGCCCGTGTTCATGACTAGTGGTTCAGCTTCACCCACGGATCTTAGCCCTCCTCCTCCTCCCCCCCCTACAAAAAATTGAAGAGAGTTATGCTGTCAGCAACAAAACAGCAAACAACTCTGCCTTCTAAAGAGAAATTATCACAAATCCCCAAGGCGAGTCCAAGGGTGTTGGTGGTTGTCAAGCCTGACCTTCCCATCACTGTACGGGAAGAGGTGGCTCGGGAGGAGGCTATTGATGATGTAGCTGGCGCTGTGGAGGAACTTGATGATGAGGATGGTGATGTGGTTATTGTAAATGAGGCACCAGGGGGGGAAACAGCTGATGTCCATGGGATGAAAAAGCCCATCGTCATGCCTGGTCAGAAGACCAAAAAATGCACCTCTTCGGTCTGGAGTTATTTTTATCCAAATCCAGACAACCAATGTATGGCAATATGTAGCTTATGTAAAGCTCAAATAAGCAGGGGTAAGGATCTTGCCCACCTAGGAACATCCTCCCTTATACGTCACCTGAATAACCTTCATAGTTCAGTGGTTAGTTCAGGAACTGGGGCTAGGACCCTCATCGGTACAGGGACACCTAAATCCCGTGGTCCAGTTGGATACACACCAGCAACACCCTCCTCGTCAACTTCCTCCACAATCTCCATCAGATTCAGTCCTGCAGCCCAAGTCAGCAGCCAGACTGAGTCCTCCTCAATACGGGATTCATCCGAGGAATCCTGCAGCGGTACGCCTACTACTGCCACTGCTGCTGTTGCTGCTGTTAGTCGGTCATCTTCCCAGAGGGGAAGTCGTAAGACCGCTAAGTCTTTCACCAAACAATTGACCGTCCAACAGTCGTTTGCCATGACCACCAAATACGATAGTAGTCACCCTATTGCAAAGCGTATAACTGCGGCTGTAACTGCAATGTTGGTGTTAGACGTGCGCCCGGTGTCTGCCATCAGTGGAGTGGGATTTAGAGGGTTGATGGAGGTATTGTGTCCCCGGTACCAAATCCCCTCGAGATTCCACTTCACTAGGCAGGCGATACCAAAAATGTACAGAGAAGTACGATCAAGTGTCCTCAGTGCTCTTAAAAATGCGGTTGTACCCACTGTCCACTTAACCACGGACATGTGGACAAGTGGTTCTGGGCAAACGAAGGACTATATGACTGTGACAGCCCACTGGGTAGATGCATCCCCTTCCGCAGCAACGGCAACAGCTGCATCAGTAGCAGCATCTACAAAATGGCTGCTCATGCAAAGGCAGGCAACATTGTGCATTACAGGCTTTAATAAGAGGCACAACGCTGACAACATATTAGAGAAAATGAGGGAAATTATCTCCCAGTGGCTTACCCCACTTAGACTCTCATGGGGATTTGTGGTGTCAGACAATGCCAGTAACATTGTGCGGGCATTAAATATGGGCAATTTCCAGCACGTCCCATGTTTTGCCCACACCATTAATTTGGTGGTGCAGCATTACCTCAAGAGTGACAGGGGTGTGCAGGAGATGCTTGCGGTGGCCCGCAAAATTGCTGGACACTTTCGGCATTCAGCCAGTGCCTACCGCAGACTAGAGGCACATCAAAAAAGCTTTAACCTGCCCTGCCATCACCTCAAACAAGAGGTTGTGACGCGCTGGAACTCCACCCTCTATATGCTGCAGAGGATGGAGGAGCAGCAAAAGGCCATTCAGGCCTACACAGCCACCTACGACATAGGCAAAGGAGTGGGGATGCGCCTGAGTCAAGCGCAGTGGAGACTGATTTCCGTGTTGTGCAAGGTTCTGCAGCCATTTGAACTTGCCACACGAGAAGTCAGTTCCGACACTGCCAGCTTGAGTCAGGTCATTCCCCTGATCAGGCTGTTGCAGAAGCAGCTGGAGAAAGTGAGGGAGGAGCTGGTAAGCCATTGCGATTACAGCAAGCATGTAGCTCTTGTGGATGTAGCCCTTCGTACGCTTTGCCAGGATCCGAGGGTGGTCACTCTTTTAAAGTCAGAGGAATACATTCTGGCCACCGTGCTCGATCCTCGGTTTAAAGCGTATGTTGTGTCTCTGTTTCCGGCGGACACAAGTCTACAGCGGTGCAAAGACCTGCTGGTCAGGAGATTGTCCTCTGAAGAGGACCGTGACATGCCAACAGCTCCACCCTCATTTTCTTCCACATCTATGGCTGCGAGGAAAAAGCTCAGTTTTCCCAAAAGAGGCACTGGCGGGGATGCTGATAACATCTGGTCCGGACTGAAGGACCTGCCAACCATTGCAGACATGTCTACTCTCGCTGCATTGGATGCTGTGACAATAGAAAAAATTGTGGATGATTACTTTGCTGACACCATCCAAGTAGACATGTCAGACAGTCCATATTGTTACTGGCAGGAAAAAAAGGCAGTTTGGAAGCCCCTGTACAAACTGGCTCTATTTTACCTGAGTTGTCCCCCCTCCAGTGTGTACTCGGAAAGAGTTTTTAGTGCAGCGGGGAACCTGGTCAGTGAGCGGCGAAGGAGGTTGCTTCCTCACAACGTTGAAAAAATGATGTTTATAAAAATGAATAATCAATTCCTCAATGAAGTACAGCACTGCCCTCCAGATACTACAGAGGGACCTGTGGTTGTGGAGTCCAGCGGGGACGAATTGATAATGTGTGATGAGGAGGAAGTAGACACTGTAGGGGGAGAGGAATCAGAGGTTGAGGATGAGGACGACATCTTGCCTCAGTAGAGCCTGTTTAGTCTGTACAGGGAGAGATGAATAGCTTTTTTGGTGTGGGGGCCCAAACAAACCAATCATTTCAGTCAAAGTTGTTTGGTAGGCCCTGTCGCTGAAATGATTGGTTTGTTAAAGTGTGCATGTCCTATTTCAACAACATACCTCTCAACTGCAGCTCATCCCTCCTCTGCGGGGATAATGTCTCCTGTGCTCTGACACGTCACTCTGTGTACTCTCAGCCTCAGGATCTGACACTACAGCTACCATGCCTCTTGTAGCAGCCCTCACTCCAGGGCCTCTTCCATGTGCAGTGTCCCCCTCTCTCTTGGGTTCACTATAGTGGCATGGAGTTCTCCCCCTCATCCAGGGCACACATTCCTTGCCCTGGCTCAGTCACCACGCTCAGACTTCCAGGCAATGCTGGGGGAGCCTGGGAGCTTCCACCCCAGGTCCCCAGCTACAACTCTCCTCTCCTGTGTCTTCTCTCTCTTTCTGACACTTTAAAGATCGTGCCTTTAAATGAAAAAGTCAGTCTTCATTGCACGACTATGTGCAAGTGCAACAGGGACATTTTTTTGGGTTTACAAAGTCAAACAATAACACTTCGACCCTGTCTGTCTGGGGTCTCTCAATGACGAATTGTCTGTAGCATGTTTGGAGGAGGTATTGTGGCCCCGGTATCAAATTGGGTACCGGGGCCACCCCACTATGCAGTCCAGATACTTGTTTGGTGGAATTCCGACACGTGGAGGGTTTTTTAATTATATTGTGGCCTCGGTACCAAATTGTGTACCGGGGCCACCACACTACGCAGTCAAGATACTTGTTTGGTGGAATTCAGACCAGTTGAGGGTTTTATTATTATATTGTGTGGACCACTCTATCTATACCACACTACAACTCTATACCACTCTATTTCCTACTTTAATTCTATTTAATTCTATTTCCTACTTTAATTCTATTACTAATTAATTACCATAAAGAGGAACAAAAAAAACCAATTTTACCAAAAGTATAATATGACTTAGACTTACAAACACTACACTTTAAAGATCGTGCCTTTAAATGAAAAAGTCAGTCTTCATTGCACGACTATGTGCAACAGGGACATTTTTTTGGGTTTACAAAGTCAAACAATAACACTTCGACCCTGTCTGTCTGGGGTCTCTCAATGACGAATTGTCTGTAGCATGTTTGGAGGAGGTATTGTGGCCCCGGTACCAAATTGTGTACCGGGGCCACCACACTACGCAGTCAAGATACTTGTTTGGTGGAATTCAGACCAGTTGAGGGTTTTATTATTATATTGTGTGGACCACTCTATCTATACCACACTACAACTCTATACCACTCTATTTCCTACTTTAATTCTATTTAATTCTATTTCCTACTTTAATTCTATTACTAATTAATTACCATAAAGAGGAACAAAAAAAACCAATTTTACCAAAAGTATAATATGACTTAGACTTACAAACACTACACTTTAAAGATCGTGCCTTTAAATGAAAAAGTCAGTCTTCATTGCACGACTATGTGCAACAGGGACATTTTTTTGGGTTTACAAAGTCAAACAATAGCACTTCGACCCTGTCTGTCTGGGGTCTCTCAATGACGAATTGTCTGTAGCATGTTTGGAGGAGGTATTGTGGCCCCGGTATCAAATTGGGTACCGGGGCCACCCCACTATGCAGTCCAGATACTTGTTTGGTGGAATTCCGACACGTGGAGGGTTTTTTAATTATATTGTGGCCTCGGTACCAAATTGTGTACCGGGGCCACCACACTACGCAGTCAAGATAGATAGATGCGTATTGCGTATCATAGATAAAGTACATTCAGTGGTGTGGGGCAAATTGAAAAATATTCCAAATGCACTGACATTATCAAAAACAAGAGGTTGTCACACGCTAAAACTCCAACATGTATATGATGGAGAGGATGGAGGAGCAGCCGTATGTGTAGTGTAATGCAGATCTGTTGAAGGTTTTTTATATATTTTATTGTGGTGCCCAGTGCCCACTCCTCTACGCAGTCCAGATACATTTATTGGTGCGAATCATAAAAGTTCAGGGTTTTTAATATATATTGTGGTGACCCACTCCTCTACGCAGTCCAGGTACATTTATTGGTGCGATTCATAAAAGTTCAGGGTTTTTAAGATATCTTGTGGTGACCCACTCCTATACGCAGTCCAGGTACATTTATTGGTGCGATTCATAAAAGTTCAGGGTTTTTAATAGATATTGTGGTGACCCACTCCTCTACGCAGTCCAGGTACATTTATTGGTGCGAATCATAAAAGTTCAGGGTTTTTAATATATCTTGTGGTGACCCACTCCTCTACGCAGTCCAGGTACAATTATTGGTGCGAATCATAAAAGTTCAGGGTTTTTAAGATATTGTGGTGACCCACTCCTCTACGCAGTCCAGGTACAATTATTGGTGCGAATCATAAAAGTTCAGGGTTTTTAAGATATTGTGGTGACCCACTCCTCTACGCAGTCCAGGTACAATTATTGGTGCGAATCATAAAAGTTCAGGGTTTTTAAGATATTGTGGTGACCCACTCCTCTACGCAGTCCAGGTACAATTATTGGTGCGAATCATAAAAGTTCAGGGTTTTTAAGATATTGTGGTGACCCACTCCTCTACGCAGTCCAGGTACAATTATTGGTGCGAATCATAAAAGTTCAGGGTTTTTAATATATTGTGGTGACCCACTCCTCTACGCAGTCCAGGTACAATTATTGGTGCGAATCATAAAAGTTCAGGGTTTTTAATATATTGTGGTGACCCACTCCTCTACGCAGTCCAGGTACAATTATTGGTGCGAATCATAAAAGTTCAGGGTTTTTAAGATATTGTGGTGACCCACTCCTCTACGCAGTCCAGGTACAATTATTGGTGCGAATCATAAAAGTTCAGGGTTTTTAAGATATTGTGGTGACCCACTCCTCTACGCAGTCCAGGTACAATTATTGGTGCGAATCATAAAAGTTCAGGGTTTTTAAGATATTGTGGTGACCCACTCCTCTACGCAGTCCAGGTACAATTATTGGTGCGAATCATAAAAGTTCAGGGTTTTTAAGATATTGTGGTGACCCACTCCTCTACGCAGTCCAGGTACAATTATTGGTGCGAATCATAAAAGTTCAGGGTTTTTAATATATTGTGGTGACCCACTCCTCTACGCAGTCCAGGTACAATTATTGGTGCGAATCATAAAAGTTCAGGGTTTTTAATATATTGTGGTGACCCACTCCTCTACGCAGTCCAGGTACAATTATTGGTGCGAATCATAAAAGTTCAGGGTTTTTAAGATATTGTGGTGACCCACTCCTCTACGCAGTCCAGGTACAATTATTGGTGCGAATCATAAAAGTTCAGGGTTTTTAAGATATTGTGGTGACCCACTCCTCTACGCAGTCCAGGTACATTTATTGGTGCGAATCATAAAGGTTCAGGGTTTTTAAGATATTGTGGTGACCCACTCCTCTACGCAGTCCAGGTACATTTATTGGTGCGATTCATAAAAGTTCAGGGTTTTTAATATATATTGTGGTGACCCACTCCTCTACGCAGTCCAGGTACATTTATTGGTGCGAATCATACAAGTTGATGGTTTTCTTATTATATATATTGTGGTGACCCACTCCTCTACGCAGTCCAGAAAGATACCTTGTTGCAACGTTTTGGACTAATAACTATATTGTGAGGTGTTCACAATACACTGTAAATTAGTGGAAATGCTTGTTATTGAATGTTATTGAGGTTAATAATAGCCTAGGAGTGAAAATAAGCCCAAAAACTTGATTTTTAAACTTTTTATGTTTTTTTCAAAAAAAATCCGAATCCAATACCTTAAATCCGAACCGAGACCTTTCGTCAAGTGTTTTGCGAGACAAATCCGAACCTCAAAAATAACGAAAATCCGGATCCAAAACACAAAACACGAGACCTCAAAAGTCGCCGGTGCACATCCCTAGTTTTAGCCTGCACTGAATATAACCCTTGAACCTCAGTAGCTGTGTTGAGAGTTGTAGTGTTATTTGTTTACTGCATTGTACAGTTATACCATTTACTGTCTTGTTGATTGCCCTCTATACGGCGCTGCGGACCTCATGTGGCGCCCTATAAACAAAGATTATTAATAATAATAATAATAATAATACTATAGTCCACTCATAATTTCACTGTGTAACCAGGTTATTTTACAGATACAAGTGATTGGGAAACACCACATGAAGAATTTTCTCCCCCCCAAGAAAAAAAAAATGTACATTTCGAGGGTATGTTTATTGTGTGATATATTCAAAAGTTATTTTTTTCTTATTGAGATAACTATAACATGTGCTCCATTCTACTGCGTACTCTTTATGTATTTAAACATCTTGCTTTGTCTAGATCAGGGGTCAGGGAACTTTTTTACCTTTTACCCCAAAATATATTTAGATACGCCGACGTTACCCCCTTGATTTGAATGGAAGGAAATCATATATTATTATTTATTGGGATTAAAATTTATATTGAAGCTATTCTAAATTTCTTTGAAAGCTTCAACTTCAAAACTTCAGGCTTTGGAGAAATGATGTTGCTTCATTTTTGATACGAGAGCATCAATATTGGGGCATGTTGATGTCAGAGCAATTTGGATACAGTCTTCAGCATCCAATCAATTTCTCTGCTTTGTTTTTATGTTCGTTAGAGTGGAAAATCCTTGTTCGCAAAGGTAGGTTGTTGCAAAAGGCAGCAACTTTCTGACTGCCTCCTCATGTGCAATTTTGATGCCTTTGCAGCTGTTGACATCCAAAAATATGACAGATCTGCTTTGTTTTCAAATGCAATAAGTGCTTCATTATTGTATCGAAGCTCAAGAAGTGCCTCTGCCAACTCTTGAGGCTCTTCTGGTACAGCAGCAATTTCACATTTAAAGGGGTCTACAATCCAACTGACAGCATGTGAATCGGCAGCATCACCCCCAGGAATTTAATTTTTACCCCATCTGGGGTAATTTACCCCTGTTCCCTGACCACTGGTCTAGATTGTTTTGTTCATGCGACAATGTATCACATGCAGCCCTGAACTGCACTGTTTGTTTCTGCTGGTATGGATGTGTCATCGTAACATTTTATTCATCAGGCACCTGTAGAACTTCTGAAAACATTTATTACTGTAAGAACAATGACTAGTTATAAGCTCTCCCTGAAGGAATTAGTGTCCAAAAGTCCTTGGCAGCTCTTTATCCTTAGTAAAGAGTTAATTAGGTAAACTAATCTAATGTAGGAGATTGAATAGTTTAGGTCAGTGATGGGCAACAGGCGGCCTGCCAAGCCTTTCATCATCATCATTTATTTATATAGCGCCACTAATTCCGCAGCGCTGTACAGAGAACTCATTCACATCAGTCCCTACCCCATTGGAGCTTACAGTCTAAATTCCCTAATATAGACACACACTCACAGACAGAGAGGGAAAGACTAGTGTCAATTTTTGATAGCAGTCAATTAACCTACCAGTATGTTTTTGAATTGTGGGAGGAAACTGGAGTACCCGGAGGAAACCCATGCAAACACAGGGAGAACATACAAACTCCACACAGATAAGGCCATGGTCGTGAATTGAACTCATGACCCCATTGCTGTGAGGCAGAAGTGCTAACCACTAAGCCACTGTGCTGCCCTTTACCTGTGGTCTCAGCTTCTTCCCCCACTGTCCAGAAGTGTGTTTCATGATCAAACCAGGCTGTGAAGCAACAGCCAAATCAAATTAAGTATATAGGTAATACAACCCAGTAATAGAAAATCACAGACTGGCAAAACAAATTAGACAAATGAATTAAAAGATGCAAAAAAAAAATATATGTTTTAATGAAATCCCTCAAGCTGAGCCTGCAGCTGATTTACTAATTAGGTTCATGATAGAGCAATATTCACAGCACAAGGATTAAGGGTTGTATCTTACTGCTGATCTCAGCACAAGCCACTTAGTATAGATTATAGATAACCCATTCATGATGTTTTATATTCCTGTATAAAAAAATTCAGAGCTGAGTGTAAGAAGGAAGCAAGATAACGGAGATGTCTAAGATCAGTAGTGCCAAGTAGTCATTCGCTGTCTACCAGTTAATTGTGGGGCAATGACCTGTGGAACATAAAATCATCCCCATCATAATCACACACTCAGCATTCGAAAATGCATGTCATCATCATTAATTTATATACCGCCACTAATTCCGCAGGGCAGAGAACTCACATCAGTCCCTGCCCCGTTGGAGCTTACAGTCTAAATTCCCTAACACACACACACACACACACACACACACACTATATTTTTGGTGTGTGGGAGGAAACTCACACAATCACGGGGGGAACATACAAACTCCACACAGATAAGGCCATGGTCAGGACTTGAACTCATGACCCCAGTGCTGTGAAGCAGAAGTTCTAACCATTAAAACACCATCCCTGCGCTTACTGAATAGAGGAAAATCTGATGTCAATAGAAGTATTATATCTACTGAAATCAAATATCCAATCTCGATGACAGGTGTCCTGCATTTGCCAGACATACTGTACCTTTGTGAGTCAGTATTTTCACAAATTATAGTCATGAAAGCTACATGCTGGTCAACTTTCACAGATCTTGTTGCCGGCTTTAGACAAGGAAATAGCAGCTACTGCCCAGACTATGTGAGACTTGCTGACACCATGCAATGCATGTAACTTATCAATAAATGACCTCCCCCCAGTATGAAGATAAATTATGTTAGTAGGTCAGTTTACAGTGTAAAATGCTGTATCTGGGTTGACTGGCCCCTTGTTGTACTTTGGCAACTGTTTTTGCATTTCAACTTGCTCTATCAAGGCCGGGGAGGCAACTGGGCCTAAATGTATATGTTTACTACTGCCTCAAACAAGAGCTGTTCCTGGTTATGTGATGGTAGTTTATATTTAACTGCAATAATGAACTGTTTTTTTAAGGAAGGTTTTCCCCAAAATCATGTTTTGTGTGTTGTTTTAATGGTGGTTGGGAGCAAGGTCATCATCATCCTCTAGTTATTGATATAGCGCCACTAATTCCGCAGCGCTGTACAGAGAACTCATTCACATCAGTCCCTGCCCCATTGGAGCTTACAATCTAAATGCTCTCGCATACACACACACAGATTGAGAGAGACTAAGGGCAATTTAATAGCAGCCAATTAACCTACCAGTATGTTTTTGGAGTGTGGGAGGAAACCGGAGCACCCGGAGGAAACCAACGCAAACACGGGAAGAACATACAAACTCCACACAGATAAGGCCATGGTTGGGAATCCAACTCATGACCCTAGTGCTGTGAGGCAGAAGTGCTAACCACTAAGCCTCTGTGCTGACACAAAGTCCTCAGGATCCATTTTTTGAAATCATTGTGTTAGATCCCACCCTTGCCACTGTGACAGTCATGAGTCTGCCTGTCCCCGAGCCACCCGGCCTTCACTCTGTGGGCCTGCTCCTCCTGCTATGCTCAGGGTGACTAAACACACTTTAAAATTGGCACGCTACAATGCCAACCCACACACATGGCCTTTTGGGGAGTATCCAGTTTAGCCACATGTGTGTACAAATAGATGATGCTTCTATGGAGTGAAACTGTGTAAGGGCAAGGGGGCTCTGTGCAACAAGGTGGTACAGCGTACCCATGGCTGGTATTAGGATTAGGCAAACCTAGCAGGTTGCTTAGAGGGTGTCTAAAATACTAAATGAATGACATAATGTCAATCATCCAGAGTTTGCAACAGCAGACAAAAGTTTCTTACGTGTGAAGCTGACGACTTTTGTTCCTCTATGTCAGTGTTACACTAAGAGTATGGCACTTATCTATGATGTCAGAGCCAAGCGCCACACTCCCAGTCTGAGGAACACATTGAGCATTACCCTTACATAAAGGAAGCCGCTTGATTTGATCAAACATTATGAGCCTTTAAAGACAAGTGTGAGGTAACCGGTCGCTTGTGGTCGAACAAACTGATCACCGAACATTTAGAATGTGGTTATTCTATGCATGTTAAAATTGCATGGAAACACATAAATGAATGAATTCGGGGCCAGTATTAAAGCTGTAATCAGCTTACAGGGCTGCTGACAGATTAATGACTCACTTATTTTAATTACAGCTGTGAAGGGGCATATTAGTTAATTCATCACAGTGACTAAATACTTTGCAGAAGATATTTATTTCTTTAATGCCATGCCCCCATGCATGTTACAGGTATGATGTCATATTTCATTATCCATAAGATAAAATGTCCATTCCTTGAGTAGGTAACATGTATATTTTACAACTGTCAGCCCTCTGTCTCCACAGCAGAGAGAGAGAGAGAGAGAGAGAGAGTGTGTGTGTGTGCGCGCGCGCGTGTGTGTGTGTGTGTGTGCGTGTTATTCCCTTCACTTTAATTTAGAAATATAGTGACTGCATAGTAAATATGTGAGATTACACACACAGTAGGAGCAGCCATTTTGTGGGTGAAACCAATATTCATGAGAATTCAGGTAATACTTTACCTACAAGCTATTACCAGTAATCATTACTAATTCACTGGTTGGATCAACTGAATCAGGTGCCTTTACGGAGCAAAAACTTATCACTGAATCTTTTAATTTTTTTACCTTGA
Source organism: Mixophyes fleayi (assembly GCF_038048845.1). NCBI lineage: Eukaryota > Metazoa > Chordata > Amphibia > Anura > Limnodynastidae > Mixophyes > Mixophyes fleayi. Next base: position 46,585,156 of record NC_134403.1, on the reverse strand, counting down.
GACAAATCCCCTCAAGAAACTAGAGCGCACTCGCCAACTCTCCCGGCATGTCCGGGAGACTCCCGCATTTCGCGTGAGTCTCACGGACTCCCGGGAGAGTGTGGCAATCTCCCGGATCTTATTAGAGAATTAGGTCCAAAACGCTGCAATTCACCGGGACACGATTTTTGGAGCCCCGCCCCCTGCACTCCCTCCTTTCCCGGCAGGCTCCAGGATCATACTTGCCATAAGTTGGCAAGTATGAACTAGAGAGCAAACAAAATGGTGGCTCCTGCTGCCACTCAAAGGGGGGAATTCAGTTGTCCATGAGGTTTGACTGCACACATTTTCGGGCACTTTTGGTACCCTAACATCACAGAATTTCCTGCATACCTCTATGGGAAGAAAAATGTGAAATGCTACATTGTCTTGGAGTGCCTTTGCGACCATTCCGGAGGCATTCAGCGGCACATCGCGGGCAACTGAAAGAAACACTTGGTAAGCGGTCCCGGGTGCATTAGGTATGACTGGGTGTGGGAAACTCCACAATTAGGGGCAGTTTCAATTGGTCACAATATTTCTAAAAACATTGCGGCTGCGCATTTTTACAGATATTACGGTAAGAAGTAACGCTTACTGTTGCTCGCACCTCTATGGGGTGAGAGCAAGAATGAGCGTTATTTCTGTTAAAAAAAATCTGCGCGAGGTGTCTTCCGGCCGTTCCAGAGGCATCTCCTACAGATTTGTTTGGAACTGAATCTGCCACTTAGTAACTTTCTTCTTCAATATTCTTGAAATCCAGCTTAATAGGCAGTAACAAATAATAATGTAATCAGCAGTCAGTTGCAGCAGTAATATATTGCAATTTCCTTTATCATTTAAAACTGTTTGTTACTAATAATCACTTATATGCTTATTTCCTCATAGGACAGTAGAGTTTTATGCTAATTGTATGAAATGCAATCTTCCAAACTGCCCTGAGTACAATATTGTACTTAAGGGACCTCATTTAGAGTCGGACGCAAAGTCTGTTTAAGAAGTATAGGAGTGGGAGTGTGCCGCAGCTTGGTAGGGTGTTACGAGTGGCAAGCAACCCCAGTTGCATCCTACTCTTAATACCCTATGGAGCTGCGAGCAGTTCCTGCAGCTAGCTAACCGCTTGCGCCACCTAATTCCTGCCGCAAAGCTTTAGCCCTGTTTTCACAATTCCGCGTTCCTCCCATTCTCTCGTAGTGAGTCGCAAGCTGTCGCAAGTGTTAGTTGCGTCCAAGATGCAGGCGGATTTGGTGCTTTCTGCACATGCGTGGTAGTGCTTTTTGGTTAGATGCACCTAAAACGGACTTTGCGTCCGACCCTAAATGAGGTCCAAGGTTTTTTGTTCATCACCACAATGTGTAAGTGCTTTCAATTCACACATCAGCTCCAAGGCAATAAAAAGAAGCTGTTTCATAACATCCATGGCATGTAAGAAAAATCACTGTGCACACTTTTTTTTTAAGCCTGTTTTCCTGGGAAAGCAATACATAGAAATGGTTAAATACAGTGTGGAAACAATTGTCAGTAACCACTATTATTCTGTTGCACCGCATACATCAGTAACACATATTATAAATGTGCACAAAACATAAACAGCATCGACTCCTTCTGCAAAAAGACCACTTAATTGTCCCGGGCACTGAAGGGGTAAAAACTGGATCAGAATAACAATATAATTTATCAGCCAGGGTATTAGTAGTATATATTTGCATGCATGGTTGAGATAAAATGGCAGATGCATGGGAAACCGCTTCAGGAAGCATCACCGCACAAGGATATACCTGCCACAAAACGTACACGGTGGATAAATGGACAAGTTACATAAACCTTTCAGGGAAGGGGGAGCCTGTATTTGGTTGCAGTTTGCAGATTGATTTAGAATGGATGACAGTGAACTGGCACTAGCCCATTACTGACGAAAGCTGCTTATCCCCCCCTGGTTGCCATAGAGATGAACAGGAGCAGCAGAGAAGCTGCCAGTGAGAAAATCAGCATCAGGCATCTGTGGGGGTCTGCAGGAGGAAGGAGGCAGGATCAGGGAGAAGGCAAACATGGACTTGCATTGTGATTGTGCCGATTCCCCAGCAGCTGAGCAGCCATCAGGAAAGATTAATAAGACCGCTTTTAAATTATTTGGGAAGAGAAGATCCGGCAGTGCTATGCCAACGATATTTGGTGTGAAAAGCAAGGGAGATGGGAAGAACACAAGCAAAATGGGAATGGTACGGAGCAAGACTCTGGATGGATTAGCTGATGTTGTGCTGGAGAGCAGCAAGAAAGAGGAGCAGTGTGTATCGGAAGCTGCTGCTGATACACCAAGCCTTGATCCCAACACCCAGGCTATCACAATAAAGACAGATGTTTCACCCAACAGCTCGGTGGCTAAATCTCACAGTTTCTTTTCTTTGCTGAAAAAGAATGGGAAATTAGAGAACGTGAGAGGGGAGAATGCAGACCAGAGAGCTGGCAGCAGACAAAAGAAAGGACTGAAGGGACTGTTTAACAGCATGCGATGGAATAGGAAAGATAAAAATAACAAGGATGATAAAGATGGGGCTACAGATAACCAACCAGGCCTTATATTGTCCGGCTCTTTGACTGCTAGCTTAGAATGCATTAAGGA